>NC_045442.1:127488134-127522131 GCF_002776525.5 Piliocolobus tephrosceles | reverse complement strand
AAAAAAAAAAAAAAAAAAAAAAAAAAAAAAAAAAAAAAAAAGAAAGAAAAAGAAAAAAGAAATAAAGGAAAAGAAAAGAAGACTAGGTACCTAACCAGCCTTCTAGAAGTATCCAGCTAGATGTTTTCAAAGACAAAGATTATGAGTATTTAATAACAAGGCGAAAAGAAAAATTACTATAGAGAGTGGCTTCTGTGTTTAGAGAATCTTTGTAATCATTCATCAGAGAACCGACAGCATTCATTCCACTGTTACCATATATACTTCTGACTTCATGCATATTTTCATGGTAACAGAGTGGTATGAATGCTGTCACTTCCTTGATAAATCATCACATGGCAAGTCATGATTTGATGGTGGGAGATAAGGAGTGTGCTGACTTTTTGATGTTCATGTTGGTATTACAATAGAAATTTTCCTTTCCATCTAGATTTCTGGATAGCTCTATATTTGGTTGCTAACTGGTGGTGAAAGCAAACTGATGATAGTGTTACTACCTTTCTTTAGCCAGTTTAAAATGATGACAACAAGCTAGGCTTGGGAGGGCTTAATCCGCATGTGTATTCAGCTGAGACCTGTTTTGGTTGCCCACATCTTTGTATCTGTGTGAAGGTGTGAGGTTTTCAAGCAAAAGGTGGCTGCAGTTAATTTGCTCTCAACTGCCTGTCACCTTCTGTGCCTCAGTGGCCTGTCAGGGTCCTAAGGAGAAGGAGGGCTGCTTTTCCAGAGTGGAGGGCTCTGATTTCCAGCCCTCCAGCAGCCCGCCCTCCACCACTCGCCGCATGGGAGCAGATCTGATGTGCGTCCACCCCGCCGTCTTGGGCATGGCTTCAGCTGTTTCTGTGTCAACGATTTCCTCCAAGGGCCTCTGCTGTGCGGCATTACTTCTCAATTACATGTGGCCTAGACATTTTCCATTCTTTTTGACATTTCTGAAATGCCATTTGATATGTTAACTGATGCTGTTCTTTTGGCTGGAGCAATTTATAAAAGGTGTGTTTCTTTCCACTTCTGCTTTCTCCCAGAACTACCACTTACACACTGGAGAGCTTTCTCTGGTCATGTGAGACTGCTGTCTGTGACACTGTGAAAAAGCAATGGTGATACTCTCAAGGCTGTTCTGTAGAATAGGATATATAAATATATTGATGAGTTTCAAATATTTAAAAAAAAACATATTTTGTAAAATCATGTACCATAAAGGAGAAAAAAGCAATTCATGTGATGTCCCAAAACCACCAAATGCATGACCTAATTCATTTCTGGACAATAGTTTTTAATAGAATCATGAGGAAGGAATAGCTTGATCAATGCTTTCATATGTCCTCCCGGAAACTGAATTTATATCAACCCATTCTCTTGCAGGAGAGAGCAAGTCATCTTTGAACTTTCTTTTTGATTTCCAGCTTAATATGAAAAAAAAAAAAAAAAAAACTTTTTGCAGGAATCCTTTCTTGGCTTGAAGACACTTGGGTGTATTCAATCTGATCATGAGTCTCTGTCCACAGGGAAACGTGTTGTTATGACCCATATTCCAGCCCTTACCCCCCTGTTTTCTATGGGAACATCACAGCCCCTAAAAAAATCAAATTGTGTAAGGAACTGCAGTAAGAAATTTGAAAATGAAGGGAAGAGTTAGTTGAAAGCCACATCCACAAGTATTTACATCGAGGTTCAATGTTAAGAAATTCCCTCCCTGGGACTTTTTATAATTGCAGTGAATTAGACAAAAATAGATTTCAGTTTAAAAAATGGACTGTTGACTTTCTTCATCAGTGAAACTACATTTAACATGATGGACTAGAAAGAAAATCCTAAAGGGGGAAATATAAATGGGCTGATTTGTGGTTGTAACTTGACATTCTAAAGACAGAGGAAAATGAAGTCAACTTGCCTGTAGACAGCTGGGGGTGTGGTTTTCAGCTGTTGTTTAACCTTCTCAAGGTTTATCACTGTATGTGGACTGTTTACCCTTTTCTCTCTTTCTGCTTTTCTCTTAGGCATTTATCTGATTTCTTACTTTCCTATCAGCCCCTCCCTGCCTTTTCTCTCACTTAGCCCTTCCCCCAAAGCCCTCAATATTGATGTGGGACTGAGGAGACGTGATCAGAGATAGTATCAGAGAGGGGTGGAATCTGTTTCTGGTGGAGGGAAGGTTGAATCAGCCACTCCCCTCTGCTCCCGTAGGCCGTTCCTAGCGAAGCATGTCTGTCTCACTGTGAATCCAAAACAGAGGTGCTCAGAGGAGATTTACTCCTTCAATAATATATCCACCAAAAGATTCAGCCCTATGCCAAGTAGAGTAAGTTAAAAAAAAATGTTGACTGGTCTAGTCTCTGTAGTTGTGATATGTACAGATATTATTGACGGATTCATATATAAACCTCTGAGTTCCCCTGTAGAAAAAGCTACTTTGGGCTGGGTGCAGTGGCTCATGCCTGTAGTCTCAGCACTTTGGGAGGCCGAGGCAGGTGGATCACTTGAGGCCAGGAGTTTGAGGTCAGCCTGACCAACGTGGTGAAACCCTGTCTCTACTGAAAAAATATAAAAATTAGCCAGGCATGGTGGCATGTACCTATAGTCCCAGCTATGTGGGAGGCTGAGGCAGGAGAATCGCTCGAACCCGGGAGGTGGAGGTTGCAGTGAGTCGAGATCACGCCACTGCACTCCAGCCTGGGCAACAAGAGTGAAACTCCATCTCAAAAAAAAAAAAGAAAAGAAAAAAACGTTGGAGTGTGAGGTCTAGGAAGGAACATGCTATTCCACCCCTGTTTGCCTCACTCCTTGCTTATCTCAGCTCTACTACTGCTTTTCTGTTGTTATTATTGTGACCGTTATTTTGGGGAGGTAGTAAGATGGCTCTCCAGCCAGCCTGTCTTGCTCCTATCCTGGCTGCATCCTTTCCTGGCATGTGATGTTGGGTGAATCACCTGGTAAATCTGTTATTTCATAAATGCTGATTGTTAGCACTGGTTCCTCCTCTAAGTTCTGTATTATTCTCCCTTTCCTGCCCCTGCTTATCATTCTTGTGCTATATTAGTCTTCTCTGTCCTCCTGCTGGTGGCTAAGGCATCTTATCCTTTGACTAACCTGCGGTGGGCCCCCCACAAGCTGACTGCGTGGCCAGAGCTTTGCTTATTTCCTTAAGGGCACTGACGTCCACGCGCTGCTGTCCTCTTCTGAGTTTTCTGTCACCCTGACTGGAGCGTGACTCCTGAGGGAACAGAGCATCTCCCACGTTTGTCTCCATTGCCAGTATCTAGGGCCTAATGCAGAGTGTTATAAAGAAGGAAAGAAATGGATGAATCAGTGAATGAGTAAATTATACATTTGCTTTAAGCCACAAATAATGCACATTTGGAAAGTGTTTGAGGCAAAATGTTTCTGAAGCTGCTTATGTGTCTCATAAATTATCTTTTTCCGATGACTAATATGGCAGTTTACTTGACTGGCCATAGATATTATTTTATTTTATTTGACCGGTTTTTTCCTTTTTTTTCTTTATTGAGATGGAGTCTCGCTCTGTCGCCCAGGTTGCAGTGCAGTGGCGCAATCTCAGCTCACTGCAACCTCCACCTCCTGGGTTTGAGCGATTCTCCTGCCTCAGCCTCCTGAGTAGCTGGGACTACAGGCGCCCGCCACCATGCCCAGCTAATTTGTTGTATTTTTAGTAGAGATGGAGTTTTGCCGTGTTGGCCTGGCTGGTGTCGAATTACTGACCTCAGGTGATCCACCTGCCTCAACCTCTCAAAGTGCTGGGATTACAGGAGTGAGCCACCATGCCTGGCTGACTGGCCATAGATTTTTAAAAAGAAGTTGCAGAGGTCTAGAGTCCCAATGGGAAGATTGGTGGTGTTTTTCTAACCTTCTTCATCTCGAGATAGCAGAATCTGAATCTGATAATTGCAATTTATATGTTCCTGTGTTTTGTGGAAGGCAACCTATGCATTTAATCAGAAGTGGATTTTCCATGGAACTAAAGCAGCTGTGGGGCCTCCCTCAAGAGTTCACATGGTCATACGTTGTATGTATTTTCTCAAAAGTGACGTAACCACACTGGTTAAGGTCGCCGTTTCTTTTCACTTTGACTTATCCACACTGCAGCTGGTGGTGGAAGCTACAGGGAACTTTTGGGGCCTCAGAGGAAGTTAAGTTGGGATTATGCCATTTTAGTAGCAATTGAGGAAGTCATTTTGGAATGTTTCAATAAGGTGAGAAATTTCAGACTTCTAAATTTGTGACTTTAGATGATACCATTTTTAGGCATCCTTAAAGTAATATGCAGGCCAGGTGTGGTGACTTATGCCTATAATATCAGAACTTGGGTCAGAGGCCAAGGTGGGAGGATTGCTTTAGCCCAGGAGTTCGAGACCACCCTGGGCAATGTAGGGAGACTCCATCTCTACAAATTAATTAAAAAATTAGCTGGGTGTGGTGGAATATGCCTGTGGTCCCTGCTACTAGGGAGATAGACAGGAGGATTGCCTGAGTGCAGGAGGTTGGAGGCTGCAATGAGCTGTGATCATGACACTGCATTCCAGCCTGGGCAACACAGTAAGACTCAATCTCAAAAATAAAATAAAATAAAAGTTATTTACAAAAGAACTGAGAGAAAAATCAGATAAAAATCAATAAAACATGAAACAGAAGCAATAGGAATAATGACATCTGTAGAAGTTATTCTCACGCTGAGAATTGTACAAGAATGTTTAGGATCATACTGAAAGTAGCAATTTACTGAAAAACAAAGATAAGTTTCAAATAGGAAGATTAAACAGTAATTTACAACTAGTTATTCCACACAAATAATGAGATGCCCTGACATTTTTAAAGTTAATGTGTGAAAGAAGTTGATGGTGGTTTTCCCAAATTCGACCAGGAACCTCAAAAATTTATCTGATATTATCAACAAGGAGTTGCAAAACTGAAAGTCACTTCTCTAAGCTATGAAAAACTAGTTTTGGATGACAGCTACTGTGGGAAAAATGGAATAATCTCGCTGCTATCTCTAGAAAAGGATGTTACAAAATCATTGACACAAAGAAGCACTCAAAGAACAGGTCACTAAAAAATATAGGAAAGTTGTATTTGAAATATGCCAGGCAGTGACTCAATCAAGTGTTATGTAATTCTTCTGGAATGTGTGATGCTTATGGTATTTGTCATCTTTATAACATTCATAATTTATTGTGATTTCTCTTTCCCCAAAAATGATGACTTTAATATTTGTACTTTGGATTCTTGTTAATATAATGAGATCCTTAAGGTATGTAAGCATCAGGCTCCACAAACCCTGGATCTCCTCATGGAATCAGTTTACATGCTCTCTAGTTCAGATTTTATTTGTTTTTTGGATGGAGTCTATCTCAGTCACCTAGGCTGGAGTGCAGCGACACCATTTCGGCTCACTGTCACCTCTGCCCCCAGGGTTCAAGTGATTCTCCTGCCTCAGTGTCCTGAGTAGCTGGGGCTAACAGGAGCAGACCACCGTGCCCAGCTAATATTTTGTATTTTTAGTAGAGATGGGGTTTTGCCATGTTGGCCAGGCTGGTCTCAAGCTTCTGACCTCATGATCTGTCCACCTTGGCCTCCCAAAGTGCTGGGATTACAGGCATGAGCCACCGCACCCAGCTTCTATTTCAGATTTCTGATGGCTGTACTCTCATTGCACTAATATCCATGAACTTGAGAGACTTTATATCACTCCTCCACAGTCTCTAGTTAGTCAACTGTTAATTATTTTTGTAAGCCTGTGTGAAAAACTTCCATTTCTTTTTTAAAGAAGATTTCCATTTGTATTAATGCTGACTAAACTTCTTTTGGAAGACTGCAGTGACCAAGGCAGAGAAACGCTAAGGTAACATATGAAAATTGGGTTGGCACGTATTTAAAATAATGCATCTAAATTATGGGAACTGGAATATTGACTCATCTGGGTAGCAAATAACACTGTCAAAGAATTCAAGTCACAGAATAAACTATCATTCCAACTATCTGCCTACTTTGCAGAAAGGAGTCCTAGATTAGAAGGACTTCGAAGATTTTTGTAAACAGCAATTCGCATTGGCAAGTGATATAAATTTGGGTGGAAGTGTCCAGCTTTAAAATTATTTTATAGGCAATTATCTCTCCTGGTAGGGTTAGAGTACAGACTCCTAAAGAATGTGGTGGCTGTTGTTATGAAAGTTTAGTTCTAATTTTTGAAGGAAATGAACCAATATCCTCTGTATGACCAATACTGCTTTAGCAGTGAAAGTAGTTTGTTTCCAAAGAGGAGAATATTTGTTCAGGCATTTGCTTAATGAATAGTTAAGTAATAAATATATTGTTTCTATTCAGAAGGACAACTTTAGCTAGACTTGCCTACAACTTTTTTCCCCCATCATTCCCAAATTTCTGTGGTGTGCCCCGTATTGCTCTTTCCTGTTCTTGAATTACTTTCTTTACTCCAGAAAAACTCTGTCTTCTGATTTTCCTTCTACCTACCTTTCTTTGCGTTTTCAACATCTAAACATTAAACATTAGCACACTTGGGACCTTTTGACTCCTCAGAGTTCTAAATACCATATAATGATAATCTCTCACTTTTTGTCTCTATCCAAGTCTTATGCAGTGAACTCCAGATTTGTACGTACAGCTACCATCTCATCCTTTCCACCATATGGATGTTTTAACTTCACACGTCAAAAGCCAAACTCCTGACTTAATCTTTCCCGACCTGCTCCTCTGGAAGGTGTATCCACCTATGTCAGTCATCTCCATCACCCCAGTGGCTCAGGCAAACATCTTGGATGCATTCTTGACTCTCCACCTTCTTTAGATTCCGTATCTTATTTAAGTGTAAACCCAACTGATTTCACTCTCAACATCCCATCATTTTCCCTGCTACTACTACCCTGGTCTAAGATGTGACCACCTTTGCCTGCATAACTGCAACAGCCTCTTGTCCTTCAGCCTTCAACCATTGCGTTGTGAATTAGCTACCTGTTACCATGTAACAAATTGCTCCAACCTTAGTGATTTCCAGAGTAATATAAATGCTTAGAACAACAAACATTTATTATCTCACAGTTTCTGTGGGTCAGGAATCTAAGTTCACATTAACTGAGTACCTGTAGCTCAGAGTCCCTCAGGAGGTCACAGCAAGGTTGTCCTCCAGGGCTGCAGTCTCATCTGAAGGTGCGACTGGGAGAATTTGCTTCAAAGCTCACTCACATGGTTGTTGCTGGACTCTGGGCCTCACAGGTTGATGGATTGAGGGTCTCTGTTTCTCACTGGCTGTTGGTCAGAGGCCACCCTAATTCCACGACAGCTGTCTGCCCTCAGAATGAGTAAGCAAGAGAGTGGAAAACTGCACCCAAGTTGGAAGCCACAGTCTTCATGTACCCTAATCCCAGAAGTGACCTTCCAGCACTTCTGCAGTATTATATGTGTTAAGAACAAGTCCATAAGTCTAGTGCACACTTAAGGAAAGGGTATTACACCCAGGCATGAGCACCAAGACATGGGGGCTCTGGGGGTCGTCTTGGAGGCTAAGGTGTATTCTCCACAGTTCAGCCATTACATCACAGTAAAGTGGGAAGGTTGCTTCTAGCTCCAAATCCTTCAAGGATGTCCCATTTTGCTCAGAGCTTGTATTGCCTAGGAGCCCTGCACAATCTATCCCCACCCTATGCACCCTCATTACTTCTCTGATTTGATCTCCTATTACACACCCCTTTTTAAATATTTTATATACACACACACACACATATATGTATATGTATGCTTATTCTATAAGCTTTTATTTTATTTTTTTCTTTTTTTTGAGACAGGGTCTCCTTCTTTTGCCCAGGCTGGAGTGTAGTGGTGTGATCTTCTCGGCTCACTGCAACCTCCACCTCCTGGGTTCAAGTGATTCTTCTGCCTCAGCCTCCCGAGTAGCTGGGATTATGGGTGCTCGCCACCGTGCATGGCTAATTTTTGCATTTTTAGTAGAGATGGGGTTTCAGCATGTTGGCTGGGCTGATCTTGAACTCCTGACCTCAAGTAATCCACCCACCTCAGCCTCCCAAAGTGCTGGGATAACAGGCTTGAGCCATCCTCCCGGCCCTCTTTAAATATTTCTTCCTCAGGTTCTTTGCCTCTACCTGGAATGTTCTCCCCTTGAAGACCCCTCCAGGTCTTTGTAAGCATCCCCTTCCCTTGTCTGGCCCTGCTATCCAGCTCTGTGCTTTATCTAGAGCCATGGCATAGGAGGTGGCCTGAGACATGACATGGCTGCCTCATGCCCAGCTTGTTGAGTACCATATGACCTCCCTGCGGGTGAGGACATTGGTCTGCATTGTTTTCTGCTTGCTCAGGACCTGGCATGAAAGAGGCACTGGACACATCTTTGCTCTTCTTGCATTTTTTCATGATTAGGCATATTCTGTTTTGGCTCCTTGTAGAGATCTTCAATTAGGTTCAATTTGCTAAATATGTAAACCTATACATTTTAGGATGCTTTTATCCAGAGCTGTTTCATTTCATCATTTTTCCAACCCTGGGAGGTAATGGTTTTTATTATTGTTATGATTATTATTATTACTTCTTTACCTTTGAGGAAGCTCAGGCCCAGACAACTTCACAGTCAGGACCCAGTAAAGCCAAGCTGATGCTTGGATCTTTGATTGAAACTGTGCTCATTCACCTTTTTATACTGCCCTTTAGAAAGGGTCAGTGATGGCCAGGCCTGGCAGCTCATGCCTGCAATATAAGCACTTTGGGAGGCTAAGGCAGGAGGATTGCTTGAGCCCGGGAGTTTGAGACCAGTCTGGGCAACACGGCGAAAGCCTGTCTTTACAACACATACAAAAAGTAGCCAGTCATAGTGGTCCACATGCCTGTGGTCCCAGCTACTCTGGAGGCTGAGGCAGGAGGATTGCTTGAGCCTGGGAGATTGAGACTGCAGTGAGCCATGACCACACTCTGCACTCCAGCCTGGGCAACAGTGAGACACCTTGTGAAAGAAAAGAAAAGAAAAGAAGAGAAGAGAAGAGAAGAGAAAGAAGAAAAAAGAGAGAGGATCAGTGAGATGGTAGCACTTTGACACACTTTTTCTATGTACTTTTTTAACTGAAGATAATTATCTAGGAAACTAGGAAGAAACAGCAAAATTAAATAAAATAATTGTAAAATTGAATGAGAGTTAGCTTATGAAGAATCAAAAGCACTTAACCAAGACACAGTGTAAAGATGACTGAAGTAGGCCCGGCACGGTGGCTCACACCTGTTATCCCAGCATTTTGGAAGGCTGAGGTGGGTGAATCATTTGAGGTCAGGAGTTCAAGACCAGCCTATCCGACATGATGAAACCCCGTCCCTACTAAAAATATAAAATTAGCTGGGTGTGGTGGTGGGCGCTTGTAGTCCCAGGTACTCAGGAGACTGAGGCAGGAGAATCCCTGGAACCCGAGAAGGGGAGGCTGCAGTGAGCTGAGATCACGCCACTGAACTTCAGCCTCGGTGACAGGGTGAGACTCCATCTCAAACAAACAAACTAAAAAACCCACTGAACTAAAAGTCAGGATACATGGTTTAAGGGCTAACTGTTCTTATATAAAATATACAACTTTGGAAATTATATTCACACTTGCTGAACCTTGGGTTTCGTATCTATAAAATGGGGTTAAAAATATCTACTTCAGGCCGGGCGCGGTGGCTCAAGCCTGTAATCCCAGCACTTTGGGAGGCTGAGACGGGCGGATCACGAGGTCAGGAGATCGAGACCATCCTGGCTAACACGGTGAAACCCCGTCTCTACTAAAAAATACGAAAAACTAGCCGGGCGAGGTGGCGGGCGCCTGTAGTCCCAGCTGCTTGGGAGGCTGAGGCAGGAGAATGGCGTAAACCCGGGAGGCGGAGCTTGCAGTGAGCTGAGATCCGGCCACTGCACTCCAGCCTGGGCGACAGAGCGAGACTCCGTCTCAAAAAAAAAAAAAAAAAATCTACTTCAACGGCGGAGCATGGTGGCTCACACCTGTAATCTCAGCACTTTGGGAGGTCCAGGTGGGATGACTGATGGAAGCTAGGTGTTTGAAATCAGCCTGGGCAACATTGCAAGACCTTATCTGTACTAAAAATAAAAATATGAGCTGAGTATGGAGGCACATGTCTGTAGTCAGCTCTTCTAGAGGCTGAGGCAGGAGGATTGCTTGGGCCCAGGATTTGGAGGCTGTAGTGAGCTATGATAGCACCACTGCATTCCAGCCTGGGCCACAGATTAAGACCCTGACTCAAAAAAAAAAAAAAAAAAAAAAAAAAAAAAAAATGTGTTCTATGCTCGTTCCGTGGGTGATGGGACTTTTTGTGTCCCAAACCTCAGTATCATGTAATATAACCATGTAACAAATCTGCACATGTTCCCCTGTATCTAAAATAAAAGTTGAAGAAAAAACAAAAAAAAAAAATCTACTTTATAAAAGTGATTATGTGAGAACATACTGTGGAAAAAAACATTTCAAATTATATCCCTCTATGAGGGTAAGGCATCACTGCTATAACTTTGAAAAATAGTGTGTTTTAACCAGAAACACTGAACCTCCAAACAATCTAAACATTTAAATGAATGTATTTTAAATCCGTCTATGTGAAATGTATAAAATTTATAATAGTCATGTAATGACCAAGTTATATAGAGACTTATTAGATCAACCAATACATATTGAGTTCTCATTATATTCTTAACAATATGTCAGTTTCTATGTTGAGACTCAAAGGAATATACACTCCCAGTCTGGGTGTAGTGGCTCACAGGTATAACCCCAGCACTTTGGGAGGCCAACATGGGTGGATCACTTGAGCCCAGGAGTTTGGGACCAGCCTGGGCAACACAGTGAGACCCCATTTCTACAAAAAGTACAAAAAATTAGCCAGGCATGGCGGCACAGGCCTGTGGTATACAGGTATACCTATGTAGCTGAGGCTACATAGGAAGCTGAGGTGGGAAGATCTCTTGAATCTGCGAGGTTGAGGCTGCAGGGGGCCACAATTATGCCACTGCACTCTAGCCTGAGTGACAGATCAAGATCCTGTCTCAAAACAAAACAAAACAAAAACTACCCTACCAGATCCTTTCCATAAGAAAATTAACAAATGACTACACATGTACTTTACACATTCAAAATAATTTAAGTAATGAAACATTATATGAGAAAGTATACATTTTCCCCTTGATTTATTAATGCTGTCAACATTGAATACATGTCTGTTATAATTAGTTTCAATTTCTAAAATGGGATCATTAGCTCTTGTGTGTGCTCTTAAATTTGTGAGTCCAGCACCACACTTTCAGTTCAATGTACTGCTGGGACACAGGATTGAGGTGCACTGCTACCAAGTGGGATCTTGATTTAGACGTCATGACTTAGCAGTCAACTCCCTTTATCCCTTTAACAGGACAGGGTAAAAGTGCAGTCTGTTTCATGTCTATTAGATTTCCTCTTAATTAGCTTATTTTCAAACACAAAAAATAGTTATGAAGAATAGTGCACAGTTTGGATAACTTTAAAAGTTATGTATCAGGTGTGGTGCAAAGGTACCAAAAATTGTGGTTGGTTTTAACCTCAGTTACTTTTGCACCAACCCAATGAAATGTTTGCTCCTGTGACCCAATGAAGAGTTAGGGCATCATCTTATTAGGACATCACTCAGAAGACTGGCCACTCTCTGGGCATCATAATCCTGAAAAAAGTGGTCATGCAACATCTATTGTTTTGGAGTTAATTGACAGCAATGCATAAAGGTGTGTGGTTGATTTGTTCTATTGTTTTTCATTTGAGAATGTATTAAGCCATCCAAGGAATATGTTGAAACAGACTGGACTTTTTTTTTTGTTTGTTTTGTTTGACAACCTATATTGCCAATCATTATAAGCACAAGTACATTCAAGAAACCATCAATACCTTCTATAGGATTCTCCACACGCTTTCCAGGGGATGTTGGCTCAGGGATGGGCCGTTAGGGGTCCTTCATCGAGAACAAGGGTGATCTCACACAACCTTTTCTAAAAATTCTCTCACGGAAAGTCCCTTTTCTGTTTACGCCTCTTGATTCCTCTTTAGCCTTTTTTTGTTTCACAGCAAAACAGAAGTAGAAAGAAGTGCTCTCAGACGGCAGTGCCACGTCGCTTCACAGGCCTTTTGTGATGACAGCTCCCTGGGCCACTAGTTAGCTTCTAAGTATTTAGGTTGGTGCAAAAGTCATTGAAAGTAATTGTGGTTTTTGCCATTTAAAGTAATTGTTGCCATTTAAAGTAATGGCAAAAACCACAATTACTTTTGCACCAACCTAATATTTAAAAGGCAGAACACGAGTTTCTGGTAGTGTTCAATAATTAATAACACTTCACAGTAAATATTTTTTTCCTGTATTTCCTAGCACTGGATGAGTGTCCAGTCTCTGAGTCAGCTTTTACTGACAGTTCAAGCTTAGTAGAAAATAACTTCTAAAGAACACGGAAACCAAATAGCATATGATTCCTCAGCAGAAGTGAAGGGATTTTACTACAAAGTAGTTGATGTTCAGAGATCATTGGGGCACAGTGTGATCCAGAATGGAAGAGGAGCTGGAGTCGTGTATGTACTGATGGGAGAGAAAGCGAGGATCTAGAGAGAAGGAAGGACAGTGAAGGATGGCAGAACAAGTGCATGCAGGGAGGGTGAGCATCCTGAGATACTCAGGGCAAGGGTGCTTTAGGGGCGCAGTAGCTGACAGGCTAGTACGGGGACTTGATGGGAAGCAGGAACACCAGTTGGGGGTCCCTATTGCAGTGTGCCACATAAGAGGTGATGGAGGCTTGTCCTCAGGTGGCACAGACGGGGCCATGAGAAGCTGTTAGATTCAAGATATATTGATATATTCTATATCTCTTTCTCTTGATGTATATATATACACACACACATATCAATATCAATATATATATCTTATTCTGTTGATATATATACAGAACAATATCTCTATATATCTCATTCTATTGATATGTATCAATAGATCTATAATATCTAATATAGAATATAATATCATTCTATTGATATATATTGATACATTAATATACTGATATATATAGATGTACTCTGATGACTGTTTTTGTTGTTGTTGTTTGTTTGTTTGAGGCATGGTATCACTCTGTGGCTTAGGCTGGAGTGTAGTGGCACAATCTTGGCTCGCTGCAACCTCTGCCTCCCAGGCTCAAAGGATTCTCCCACCTCAACCTCCAAAGTAGCTGGGGTTACAGGCGCCCGCCACGGTGCCTGGCTAATTTTTGTAATTTTAGTAGAGACGGGGTTTTACCGTGTTGGTCAGGCTGGTTTCGAACTCTTAGCCTCAGGTGATCTGCCTGCCTTGGCCTCCCAAAGTGTTGGGATTACAGGCGTGAACCACCACACCACACCCTGCCTGTGATGACTCTTGGTAGGACATGCTAATGAAGGTAAGGGAAGGAGAAGAAAAATAGATGACTTTATTTTCTGACCTGAGTAATGAGGTAAAAGGCTGAGATATTTCCTGAGATGGGAAAGACTGAAGATGTGGCAGCATTTGGGCAGGATGTCAAAAGTTAAATGAGGACCAGGTGACGCTTTAACTCTGTTAGCTACCCAAGAACAGGTGGCTTGAGGGCATTTGGATATAAGTAGGTAAGACATGTTGAGTGTTCGCTGAAATAAGGCTTCGTGTGACAATGGACCCAAACTCAGACCAAATATTGGGGTTAGGAGTCATTTATTCAGTCCTCAGATTATGTACAGTCAGACAAGAATTATTAATTTCCTGCCATGTCCGAAACACTGTCTTAAGCACCATGAGAGTAAATTAGGCAGCCCTAGAAATCAGCCTGGAGGAAGACACAGATGGAAACAATTCTGATACCAGGTATGCTAAGATATGTTTATAACAATAAGGCCAGCTCTATTGGTATCGGGGGACAGAGAGTGAGGTCTTTTGATTTGAAAACACCCCTTGAGGTAAGATTAGGAAGAAACCCAAAGGATTGCATAGACTAAAGGATAAGGCTTTTTAAACAAACAAATTACTTTAGCAACAGTGCACTTGAGGAGGTGCTTGTGGAACGACAGGCAGGCTGATCGGGCAAGGATGTCGGGTGCAGAAGGTTTGCAGTGGCAGAGAGGGCAGGAGAGGCAGACCAGAGGTCTGATAAGGACTTTGGCTTTAATTCTGAAATAATGAGGAACCCACGCAGCCTTATCACTGGGGGATTTCTGTGCTCAGGTTTTAAGAAACTGAAGAGAAAAGATGGACCACCATGAGGAAGACGCCAGAAATACTGGCCTCATCTTTCCACCTGGATAGTTACTAGCAAACAGTGTGGTTCAGAAACAGATTCTAAATTTGTATGTGGTTCTTGATGGCCCAGAAAGAGGAAAAATAGAAAATAGTAGAGGAGTTTCTGACTGAGTTATTATACAACAAAACCTAGGAGGTTGAGGGGATTGAAAGGAAGAAGTGGCCGACTCTGCCACGTTGGGGTTAGGGAGATAGGGAAGAAATCTCACCAAAGAAGAGACTGCAGTTATCTGAGTCAGATGGTCTGGAGGGAGGATATTTTCAAGAGTCCAGGAGAACACAAGTCAAAGTTGTAATCATCCATCTCTCCTATATTGGGTTCATAACAGTAGTTAAAGTATGATAATATCACAACAATTTAGGTCAGAGTTTCTCTGAAATGAACCATTCCCCAGAGGACTTAAAAAAAAAGGAATGGCCGGGTGTGGTTTCTCACACCTGTAATCCTAGCACTTTGGGAGGCTGAGGTGGGTGGATCACGAGGTCAAGAGATCAAGACCATACTGGCCAACATGGTGAAACCCCGTCTCTACTAAAACTACAAAAATTAGCTGGATGTGGTGGCAGGCGCCTGTAATCCTGCTCCTCAGGAGGCTGAGGCAGGAGAATTCCTTGAACCCGGGAGGTGGAGGTTGCAGTGAGTCGAGACCACGCCACTGCACTCCAGCCTGGCGACAGACCGAGACTCCATCTCACAAAAAAAAAAAAAAAAAAAGGAAAAGAAGAAAAGAAACATAATTTTCTCAACATAATTTTCTCATATTTTTAAGCTTATTGACAAAAAATGTATTAGCCCTAACACTCACTTATCTTTGCAATGACTTTGTAGTTTTCTGCTCTCTTTTCTTTTTCTTTCTTTTATTATTTGAGCCCAAGCATTGAATACAGTTACTTTTAGACACAAATAGATTCAATTTTGTAGTGACAGCTGTGTTTCTAAATTGCCAGTCTGCGTTTCTCTTCAGATTCTTTATCTGTAAAATTAGCAAAGTGGCAATCTTCTGTTATGGACCCTGTGGGGACTGAAGTGATTAGGTGACCACATACCTTTAAAATAGAAATTGTTTCGAGAACGTTATAGCCTCAGAGCTTTATAGCTTTGGCCAAAATGGCCACAATAGGGTAATTTCCTTATTACTATTCTTTAATGAACCTAATTCTCTTAGGCAAGATTAGGACGGAAAAAAAGGGGGAGAAAAGTGAGAACAGGCAACAGGCTGCAGTGATTTCTTCTCTGACTTAGTATTTACAAAAAGCCCATGAAGAAAATACCACTGGAATTTAGAGAAGGAACAGATGCTCACGGAGTGGTCAGGAATGCCTGCAAGGGTGGGGCGGGGCGGGGGGGGGGGGGGGGCGGTGGAAGGCGGAGGAGGAAGGGGGACTCTGAAATCAATTCAAATCACGGTTAAAAACACCATCTCTACATAGGTTTTCTAGAACCAAGCCAGTCCTATCATCAACATGAGGCATCCCTTAGAGATCCTTTTACAAAAATCGGTATTAGTTTAAATCTCTCTCTCGTATCTGAAGATTGATATGATTTACCTTGAAATTCAGATATCTAACAAGATTTCACCTATTGGGAGTTCCACAATGACTTCTGAACATGCGAGTTGCAGGTAAATTATTCTTCTGGGTTCAGGCTGACTTTCTCGCTATGTCTTAAAATCTGTGTTGTTACGAACAATTATCTAAGGAATTTATGAGTCGTGAGCTATGATGTCGTTAAAACTGAATCACAGAGAAAGCATGGAAGAATCAGGCCCTGCGTGCAGTAGATGAAGTCTTAGATACCTGAAGGGGACTCACCTGCCAAGGCAAAGTGTTTGTATACGAAAACATTCCTATGGTGAGGGACGGAGTAAACATGAGAAAATAATCCAGCCGCGTGTTATCATTGAAGCTCTTCACTTCCAGAGGGAGGGTTTAGACTCTCTATTTCTCCACAACTTTTGATCACCAAAATGTGTATTCAGCTTTCTCAATTTTGTTTGGAAAGAAATGAATGAACAACAGCGGAAGCAACAGTGGAGGAAATACTTGCCAGTGTACCGAGCAATTCCTTTGGCTTGTTTTTAGCCAAATACAGCAGAGGGGCAGAAACACCATGACCTCTACACAATCATCCTCTCCAGGAAATCTTTTGGAGCCAGTGACACGGCACCAGCCTCACCGCACGTCTTGGTTCTTTTTGGTGTTTTCTAAGCTATGAGTTCCTTTAAAAAAGAAACAAAAAAACCCCAACGTTTTCAAATTCTATGCCTTGTTTTTATCCTTGAGGGTTCCTGAAGGAAGCAAAATTCATGCAGGGTGACTCAAACGAGAAGCTCTTGGTGGAGACAACTCAGAGTTAACTCTCAGCAGAGTGAGGCCTCAGCACACCTGAAACATAGTTGCCATGTGCTGTCTGGGTCTAAAAGACCCTTCATAATGGTACATTTTAAGTATTTTTAAAGTTTTTTCTACAGATAGTTTATGGGCATGAGAATAAAGGCATAATGAAAAGTAAACTTTTCATTAGAGAAAAGGTTCCTGGTGGTCCTTAGAGATATATTTATGGTGGGCAGACTTCTAAACAGCTGCCGATAACACCCGTCCCCTGATATTCACACCACCCTTGGGTGCCCCGGCTTCTGGAGAGGGGGCTATACTTAGTGGCTTGGTTCTCCCTGGCAGAACTCAGAAGAAGTGAGGGGGTCTCATTTCAACGATTAGGTTGGAAAACGTGACTGCCGAGGTAGCAGGCTCCACTGCCCTCCAGAGTTGGTGCTTCATGAAGCAAGCTGCCATGGTGGAGAAAGCCCCCGTGGAGAGGCGGGGACCTGAGGGCGGCCTCCAACCAACAGCCTGTGAGCAGCTATGTCTGGCCAACAACCCTGTGGCTTGGAAGTGACCCCTTCCTGGCTGAGCTATGTGGTGACCACAGCCCAGCTGCTGCTGGCTGCAGCCTGTGGAAGGTTCTGGCCGAGCTGTGCCAGATCCCAGACACAAAGAAGCTGAGATCATAAATGTATGCTGTTCTAAGCCACTATGTTCTGGGGTAGTTTGTTACACAGTGATGAATAATCAATAATTTCAGTGTTACTGAGGCATGCTTCACATACAACAAAGTTCAAACATTTCATGTATATAATGTTTTTCAAAGGCATAGGTAGAATAATAAACGTTGAGAATCAACTCATAAAACACTTCCATCACCCCCCAAAATTTCCTCCTACTTCTTTTCTCGGCCCCTGGTAACTATCACTCAACGATTCTTGGGCTGAAGAAAATTGATCTAGAGTATCATCTCCTGAAAGTACACCATCTGTGATTTCACTTACACTTCCATTCTGACCTCACTGGAGTCTAGAGAGCTCATCTCCGTCTCTTTGCTTCCATCTTCTGATTAGTATGTGTGGATGGTTTTCCTCTGTCAGTTGTCTGATTTGTCATTAATAAAAAATAGAAAATAAAAAGTTCTGATTTCTCAACGCTGGTCAGTGAGAACTACAACATTTCACAAAGATGCTGCTGCCAGTCTTTTTCCCAAACTTCTCGGAAGATTGTGCAATCGTTTGGAAAATGGAAGAAGAAAACTGGAAACTATTACTTGTTTGGCATTTGCATCACCTCCTAGGCCTTCCATATCGCCTCCATCTCTTATTATTTTAATATTTTTTAGCATTATTAGGAATAATCGCTGAGTAAGGATGAGTAATAATGATATAATCCCTCAGATTAAAAAATAATGAAACATTTTAAGACAGGGGAAAAGTAAGACCTCAAAGATTCCATAATGTATCTTGATTTTATAACAGAATTCAATGGACTTATATGACAATTGGAAGATTAAATACGTTTTAAAAATCGGTTATAAAAATGGTAATTTTTAATAACAGAATCCAATGGACTTATATGACAATGAAAAGATTAAATGTTTTATTGTGCTACAAAAACGGTTTTTTTTTTTTTTTTTTTAAACAGGGTCTCACTCTGTTGCCCAGGCTGGAGTGCAATGGCACAATCATGGCTCACTGCAGTGCTGACCACTGGGTTTAAGCGATCCTTTCACCTCCACTTCTTGAGTAGCTGGGACCACTGGTGAGCGCCACCATGCCTGGTTCATGTTTAAAGTATATATAGAGACAGGGTTTCACTCTGTTGCCCAAGTGGGTCTTGAACTCCTGGGCTCAAACAATGTGCCTGCCTTGCCCTCCCAAAGTGCTAGGATTATAGGCATGAGCCACTGCACCTGGCCAAAAAAAAAAAAAAAAAAAAAAAAAAAAGTGTATTCTTTTTCTTTGCCTTTTGGAAGACCTCTAAGAACAAATAAAAATCATGAGATATCATTCAAACTACTTAAAAACAGTCTCAATACACTGGAACTGTCTTCAGTGTCTCCTGCTGATGGATGTGACAAGAACACAGTGAGACCCCAGAGACCAGGAAGTGGGGAGCCACAGCACCCCAGGACTGAGGGTAACATAAAGACACGCGTTAGTGAAGGAGCCCAGCCAGAGGCAGCACCCTGAAAAAGGCCACCGGGATCAAGGAACGCAGGAAGAACCCCGTTATCGCCATGAGGTGGTGCCCAAGTAGGGAGGGCACAGGGGAGGAAAACCTGAAGTCGCTCCTCCCTCCCAGACATCTCTCTGTCTTTACTCAGCCAAACTCAATCAGCCGCCACCTTCCAGGCCTAAGCAGACAGAGAATGGGGCTGCACGGTGATGGTGGAGAATAACCTGCACGTGCTTCTGCCCATTTCCTTTGAATGTCATGTAGCTCAAGCGTTTCCATTTTAGCACATGTGGACACACGTCATTCTTTTAAGCTGCTCTAAACAGTGAACCATGGATGTCCCACATCGGGGAAGAGCTCATGAAGCAGCTGATATTCCCTCTGTGCCTGGAAGGATTTTAGCACGTGTTGCTGCCTGTGAAGCAGAAATCGCACCCGAAAATGTAATGGACCAAATAAGGGTAGAAGTTGAGACAAGGTGGGCTGTGTGGGCAGCGGCAGGCTGCCTAACCGGGCAGAGGATGTGAGGCTTAAAGAGTGATGTGCGCTCAGTCACGCCAACTCACGCCTGTAATCCCAGCACATTGGGAGGCCAGGGCAGATGGATCATTTGAAGTCAGGAGCTCAAGACCAGCCTGGACAACATGGTGAAACCCCGTTTCTATAAAAAATACAAATACCAGCCAGGCATGGTGGCACACGCCTGTAGTCCCAGCTACTCAGGAGGCTGAGGCAGGAGAATGGCAGGAACCCGGGAGGCGGAGCTTGCAGTGAGCCGAGATTGCGCCACTGCACTCCAGCCTGGGTGACAGAGCAAGACTCCATCTCAAAAATAAAATAAAATAAAATAAAATAAAAAGTAAAAAATTGTGAGGTGATGTGGCCTAGGCTGCAGAAAACATGGTCTGCCTCTTCCGAAATCTTAATTTTTTTAATCAGGAGAAAGGCTCGTTACCGCAAGCTTCCTTTTTAGCACAAAATAGGTGTTTAATAAATGACCTTGTTGATGAAGAGGGTTAATGAACCAAATCTGCATTTGTTTTGCTTAATTAGGTATATTTATTTAGGCATGTATTAATAGCAAAGCATTTTGGAGATCTGAGGCAATGATCTGGACAATTTTAAGACAGAAAGCCTGATATTTAGCAAGCAGTTATTTTAGGTATAAATAATCAATGATGTTAAGTAGATTCAATTAAATAATTGTTCAAATCTATTTTGCCTCCTTAGACAAAGGGTAGATATAAACTATACCATGTGGCATATTCTTTTTGTTCCAAATGGTAATCAGTCTGTCTTTGAAAGATCGACTTGACCTAAAATTGTAATTCAGTGTATCTTCATATAAAATTATTAATTTTTTAATCCACAGAATTATTTTCAACAGTATTGATTGCAATAGTTTTGCAATTATGCTTTTCTTTAGATAATAACCCAATGACTTCTTCCGTCTTTGACTTAATGCATAATAGGAGAATTGTTATAAGAGAATTAAACCTGAGAGTACTTCCATTATTGGAAGACTTTTTCTCCTGTCAGTTTTTTGTCAACTACTTATAAAACTGTAGAAGAAAAATTATTCTTCAATATACAGTTTTCATTATGCATTAGATGCCTTTAATATTCCTTACTAAGTGCCATGATTTCACATATGCCGTGTGTCACCTGGTGTATGTAAACATGAAATTACTTGGAGATTATTGCATAGTTATATCAAAATGCCGAGTAGAAAAAAAAAATGACATCCAATATTCACCTAGGGTTTCGACAAGACATTTTTGTGTGATGTGAAAGCATTCATAATTTCATCACAGAAGAGCAGCATTTCCCAGTGGTGCTCACAGATTGCCTGTAAAAAATGATTCCTCCCTTGTAGACAGGATTCTATCTCATGCCCTCCACTTGCCGCTGGTTTATCTGTGCAGGGCGAGACACCCAAAGGTGACCGTGAGTCCACCATGTCTTTCAGAACCCAAAGTGAGTCACTGCAAACCTCAGGCCATTGAAGTGACTATTGGCTAACTCAAAAGGCTGTGAAGATGACCACAGTATCTATCCGAATAAGTTTTTTCTTCTTTCTCAGTCTTGAAATCAGGCATGGTTATTTTTATTTTTGGTGTATACAGACTTAACCTATGTGCCTATATTCACAATGAACTCTTGAATCGGATCCTCCGTGTTTTGCTGGGGGAGCATTCATTCCCCACTTGACCTGCTTTGTTGCTCAAAACTTTGTCGCTCATCATTGCTTTCCTGTCTGTTTATTCTTGGTGTGGGGTTGTCAAGGAGAAACGTTGGAAGGGAGAGAAGGGAGCAGGCATCATAGATGGTATTACGGGCGGCTGGCCTCTCCTCTCTCAGCCAACTATGAGAACTATTTGGGATTGAAGGAGATAAGCTACAGCAAGTCGTTGCTTGTCCCAAATGCACAACCTTCTTTCTTTGAGCAAGAGGACAAACCTGGGTAGGGATCTCTATGATCTTTTCTGCGTTGCCTGTGGACGTTCATCTTTCTGATTTGTTAGCTGAAGATGAGGATCTGGAGCAGGAGTTCGGAGTGCCATTGTTCCATGGGCAGAAATTCGGCAGAGATTGTGAGTGGGGTCTGTCGGGGCGGGCAGAGGGCCCTCCTGGGGTGGCCTCTCTTGCCTGGGACTTCACAGTGTTTGCCCTGAGTCCAGCATTTTCACTGGACAGAGCTACAGCTGGGAAGTGCTGTTTTTTTTTCTAGGTGCTCTCAGCTGCTATTACCTCTTCTATCTCTTTCCCTCTGGAAAATATTATTTGGGGCCTTTTTGTCTTAATAGAAGAAGAAGTAGATTCATTCACTCATATATATATATATATATATATTTTTGAGACAGTCTCACTCTGTTGCCCAGGCTGGAGTGCAGTGGCATGATCTTGGCTCACCACAACCTCCACCTCCCTCCTGGGTTCAAGTGATTCTCCTGCTTCAGACTCCTGAGTAGCTGGGATTACAGGCTGCACCATCACGTCTGGCTAATTTTTGTATTTTTAGTAGAGATGGATTTCACCATGTTGGCCAGGCTGGTCTCCAACTCCTGACTGACCTCAGGTGACCCACCTGCCTCGGTCTCCCAAAGTGCTGGGATTACAGGCATGGGCCACTGCACCTGGCCAATATTCATTCATTCTTTCTCACCTCTTCCTCCGCTCTTTAAGGTTGAGCTTGCCTGGCCCAAGGCACAGAGTCCTGGGAAGGATGGAAGAGAGAGGAAGGGAGAGCACCGATGTCACAGACCGCCTTTCACATCAGCGGCAGCAGCAGTAAAATCCCCAGAAAACCTGGGGTGGGCGTGGGGGTCTCTTTAGATCAGCCCTGGAGCTGGAGGCAGCCTCCCATGTCCCTCCTGGACATTTGTTCACCTTCACGGAACCCACTTCTTTCCCGTGGTCTGTTCGGATGTCTGTTTCCTGTACCAGGCAGGTAGCACAGCACACTCAGGGGTTTCTCTGACTCACCTTGGTAGCCCCAGCCCTCAGTACACTGCCTACCACTTAGTATTTAGGGGACGTATGCTCTTTGAAAAAAGTAGGTAAATGGTAAAATATTATTTTTACCGTTGGAACAAACACAAATATATGCTTGATGAAATTCAAACAGTACAAATGCAAGAAAAAAAAAGGCTTGTTAGGTGCAAATATTGGAAGAAAAGAGCTTGGGGTCAGAAGTGACCCCAGACAGATGCGCTGGAAAAGAAGGGCTTTGCAGGGACCTCAGTGGCACACAGGACCTAGACCCAGAAATGGGGCCTTCTTGACAGGACGCCTCTGTCCGAGGGCATGGGTTATGCTCATGTCTCTGTAACATATTTTTAAAAAGATGCAAAGAAACCCCAACTTTTCTGGAAAAAGTGGCAAAAATAATGAAGAGTTGTTGACCAGAAGGCTTAGGGCACTGGGCTGTGTTGCTGGAGAGTAAGAACCACTTGCCCTGGTACTAACCAAACTGGCTTTGACCTTCTGCCCTTCTCTGTAGAGGACTGAGCAGGAGGAAATAACAGTTACATGAAGAGCTTCCTAGGGAGCTTCTGGAAGAAAATGTTAGTCCCCTGCCCTGGGGACTTTCGCCAGCCAAGGGCAGAAAGTGGCTAAACAATAGGACGGTTGAGTATCCCTTATTCATAGTGTTGGGGACCAGAAGAGTTTTCGATTATGGATTTTTTGGAGCATTTCAGATTTTCACAGCTTCAGGTAGGGGGATGGGTTGATGACAACCCTGCTCTGTCCCGTGATTTGTGACAGACATCTGTTTTCTTCCTTATTCCAATTGTATCATCTTGGATTTTGGAATATTTGCATTATACTTGTCAGTTGAGCCTCACAAATTCGAAAATCCAAAATCTGAAATGCTCCAAATAAGGATTTCCTTTCAGCATCATGCTGGTGTTCAACAAATTTGAAATTTTGGAGCATTTCGGATGTCAGATTTTCAGACTTGGGGTGCTCAACCTGTACAGATTATTCAGGCTCCTGAATTCTGTGATTGCGTTTTTTTTTTCTAGAGCAAAGTTCCATGAAGGGCAGATGGAGAAGTGTTGATTAGGATCAATATCTTAGTTGATATTTATCGGACACTTAACTCTGTGTCAGGTATTGCTCTAAGGGTTTGTAAAAGCATCAATTCAATTCAATTTATCCAGGCCTCATACTGCCCTCTCCAGCATGCACTGTTATACTATTAGCTCATTTTATAGATGAGGAGCCCAAGGAATAGCAGAGTTGAATCACTTGCCCGACATTGTGTTTCTCGGGTACAATAGTAGGTATTAGACAGGGTTCTGAAACAGGGCAAGGATGCAGTTGAAATAAAGAAAGAAACAGATGCCCGTCACAAGTCACTGGATACAGCTGAGCTTCTGTCAACACAACTTTAAGTGTGTGCATCTGGTACCTGTCAAGTTAGAGAAATTGGTTGTTGTGCAACATGACCTCATAATCAAAATATTGTATCAGAGTGTCTTCTGGTAGCAGATATACAAACTTCTCTTGTCTCTTGTTCAAGATGAATTGTCTCCTAGCTTATTTGATTCAGTTTGGAGATCATTTGGTTCCATGGACAGTCTCTGTTGGTGTTTCTTCTGGGGAAGTGCCTGCCTTGGTCCTGGACTTGATACCACTAAAGCTGATCATGAGAACTGAGTAGGGTTCTATTAGGTGAGAGCAAGGGTTCAGATGGGAGCGTGCTAGGAAGCCCCCATCTCTTCCAACATTGGCCTCATCCAGCCTCAGCTGGAGCTGCAGATGCACCTGCTGGTGCCACTCAAGCACCACCAGGTGTGACCTGCAAGGCCCTGTCAGGGTTGGCTCTCGTTCCTGCCTTGCCATCATCGTCACACAGCCATGCCGTGTTCATCTGGCAGTGGCAGGCTGGCTGCATTTCCTGGCTCAGCTATGTCTCCTTCCGCCTCATAGCCTCTATGTGCACGTGCTCCCACCTGGAATTTTCTTGTCCCTGGTTATTCCTGTGGCTGGCTCCCTGCCATCCTCCGCTCTATTCAGGCATCACCTTCCTAGAGGTGCCTTTTCTTACAGCCCCTGAGTGATGGCCTCTCCTCCCCAAGTCACACTCTACATTTGCTTTATTTTCTTCTTACCTTTTATTGCAATTTGAAATTGTCAAGTTCACTGATTTACTTGTTTATGGTTTGTCACCTTTCACTAAAATGTAGGCTCCATGAAGGCAGAGCCCTACCTCTCCTATTTACTGGTCTATCCTCAAGCCCAGGAATGGTATTTTATCAATAAATATTTAATGAATTGACAGATGAATTGGTGATGAAGGTTCTAGTTAAAAAACAAAAAAGAAAAGTGGTATTTTGGTAAAAAAACAAAAAACAACTCTAATTTGTAGTGTTGGCCTATTTCCATGGTGTACATATTCTTATCATAGCCATTAGTAGTTTCAAATTTACACCACAGAAATCAGACAACACTAGAGCATGCATTATTTTCTCTTTGTGTTAACAGTTCGGGCCTATTAAACTAGCAGATTTAGGCAAAATGGTGATGTGAGTTTATCCAGGCTGGTGGGGAGTTAAAAGTTAAAGATCAATAGCCAGATATAATGGAACATGCTTGTCATCCCAGCTACTTGGGAAGCTGAGGCATGAGAATCGCTTGAGCCTGGGGGTAGAGGTTGCAGTGAGCTGAGATGGTGCCACTGCACTCCAGCCTGGGTGACAAAGCAAGACTCCTTTCCAAAAAATAAATGAAATAAAATAAATAAATAGAATAAAAAATAAGTTAAAGATCAAGAATTGTCAAGAAAAACCAGTGTAAAGCATTTCCTGTCAGGCTTTCTGTAAGCATTTCATGTAGATGATGTCTTCCAATCTTCCCAAGACTCTAGGAGTGAGATATTATCATTCTCATCTTACAGGTGAGTTACTGAGATTCAGAGAGGCTAGTGACATGCATATCTTCACATGGTTGGTTAGGAATGATTCCAAAGGATCATGATCTCTTTGGAAGCCTTGATACTGGTCCAGTTGATGAAATACTCCCGGATCTACCCATATTTATAACATTTTTATGAGACCTAGAGGCTACAGGAGGCCTTCTTCCAACCTCCCAGGTAAAGCTATGTGATTTCATTCCATGCTCCAATTCCAGGGTCCATGAAATTTCAGCTGAGAGGCAAAGTTCATCCTGTTAGGCCACAGAGCGTGGTGGGATGGCGGGTAGGTTTGGAATGCTGGGGTTATGCTGTCTAGGTTTTAAGGCTGATTTCCCATTTACAAGCTGAGTGGTCTTAGATGAGATTCTCAATGGCTTGGCAGCCTCAGTTTTCTCATTAGTTATATTAAGATCATATTGGCTTCTCCCTCCTAGGATTGGTGTGAGGATGACAGATGTGATTGCATATAAAGTGAATAGCAGTGCCTGTCCTAGACTAACTGCTCAATACATCTAAGCTATTATTTTTTTAGAGAACACACTTTATAGCTTTATTGTGTTTTGGGGCTTTCATCCTAACTGTATTCTTTCTTCAAAACAAGAAAGTTGCCAAATAATTCTTTTTTCATTTTTTTGTTTTGCATCAATAAACTTCAAGTGAACCTCTTTTCTTTTCATATAAACCAAGACCAATCTCAGAGACAAACACCACTGTGGTATACGCGTCACCGTCCAAAAGGATTTAGACCATTTGGAAACTCTTTGGAAAGCTCTGTTGGAAATACTGAGATGTTGTGGGGCTGTCACTTTAACCCCTGATTCTCAAGAGAATCCGTGTGGGGAGTGTCCCTCCTATGGATTTGCAGTGGGTAGGGCCATTACGTGGTCAGCATATCCGTTCTTCCTACATTGCAAAACACAAGATGCTCCTGTTATCTCCGTCCTACCAGTGAGGAAGCAGAGGCTTGGTGAAGCAATTTGCTCAAGATTTCATGACTGCACAGTAAAGGAAGAGCTGTGATGTGAGATCATGTGAAGCCCATGCTTAGACCCAAGGCCTACAGTACAGAGCCTCTCTGTGAGATAAATGCTTGCTAGGTGCTTAAAAGGCTGAGGGATTCATGTGTTTGCCAGATCTCTCTGTAGGTCCCATGATCCAGTCCCAGAAATATGCATTACTCTCTAGTGATACCTTTTGTTGTTTGTTTTTAGTGGGTAAAGGATTTTTTTTTTTTAATAAACTTTAGGCCAGCCACAGTGGCTCACACGTGTAATCCCAGCACTTTGAGAGGCCGAGGCAGGCGGATCACCTGAGGTCAGGAGTTCAAGACCAGCCTGGCCAATATGGAGAAATCCTGTCTCTACTAAAAATACAAAAATTAGCTGGGTGTGGTAGCAGGCGCCTGTAATCCCAGCTACTCGGGAGGCCAAGGCAAGAGAATTGCTTGAACCTGGGAGGTAGAGGTTTCAGTGAGCCAAGATTGTGCCATTACACTCCAGCCTGGGGGACAAGAGTGAGACTTTGTGTCAAAGCAACAACAACAACAATAACAAAACTTTATCATGTATATTGAAGTTTACAACATGATATTATGGGATACATATAGGTAGTAAAATGATTATCATAGTGAAGCAGATTAACACATCTATCATCTTACATAGTCACTTTTTTCTGTGTGATAAGAACGGCTAAAATCTACTTACTTAACAAAAACTAATACGATCCAATCTTATTAGCTTTGGTCTTCATGTTGTACATTAGATATCTAGACTCATTTTTCATCCTACATACCTGCTATTTTGTATTTGACCTATATTTCACCACTTCCTCTCCCAACCCCACCCAGCCCATGGTCATCTCAGTTTTACTCTCTATCCCTCTGTGCTTTTTGTCCTTGTATTCCATATATAAGTGAGATTATGCAACATTTGTCTTTCCGTGTTTGACTTCCTTCACTTAGCATAATGTCCTTCAGATTCATTCATGTTGTGGCAAATGACAAGATATCCTTATATTTTAAGAGTGAATAATATTCTTGTACATATATACTTACACCACGTTTTCTTTATCCATTTGTCCATTGATGGCCACTTGGGTGGATTTCATGTATTGGCCATTGTGAATAATGCTGTAATGAGCAAGAGAGTGTAGATGTCTTCATGAAGTGATGAGTTCATCTGTTTTGGATGTATTCCCAGAAGAGGAACTGATGTTCGTTTGTTAATTCTATTCTTAAGTTTTTTAGGCACCTCCATACTATTTTCCGTAGTGGTTGTACCAATCTGCATTCCCACCAAAAGTGTAATAGGGTTCTCTTTTCTCCACACCCTTGCCAACACTTATTATCTCTTGTCTTTTTCATAATAGCCATCTCATAGTCATTTTAATTTGCATTTCCTTGATGATTAGTGATGTTTTGCACCCTTTCACATACCTTTTGGCCATTCTTAAGTCTTATTTGAAGAAATGTTGATTCAGCTACCTTGCCTGTTTCTGAATTGGGTTATTTGTTTTTCTGCTATTGAATTATAAGAATTCTTTATAAATTTTGGATATTAGTCCTTTATCAAATACATAATTTGCAATTTTTTTCAGTGTGAAGGTTATCTTTCATTTTGATGAATGCTTTCTTTGCTGTGCAGAAGCTTTTCAGTTTAATGTAGTCCCATTTATTTATTTTGGCTTTTCTTGTAGCCTGAGCTTTTATGGGATATTTAAAAATCATTTCCAGGACCAACATTGAGAAGTTTTCCCTATGTTCTTTTCTGGAAGTTTTATGATTTCCAGTCATATATTTAGCTATTTTATCATTTTGAATTTATTTTCTGTATGGTGTAAGATAAGGATCCAATTTCATTCTTTTGCATTTAGAGATTCAGTTTTTTCAGGACTATTTATTGAAGACACCATCCTTTCCCCACTGTGTGTTTTTGGCGCCCTTGTCAAAAATTAGTTGACCACATATATTTGGATTTATTTCTGGGTTCTCTCCTTTGTTTCACTCGGCTATGTGTCTGTTTTTATGTCGGTGTAATACTGTTTTGATTACTATTGCTTTGTAACTTTTTAAAAAATTTTTTTTGAGATAGCGTCTTGCTCTCTTGCCCAGGTTGGAGTGCAGTGGTACACTGCAACCTCTACTTCCCAGGCTCAAGCACTCAAGCAATCTTCCACCTTAGCCTCCTAAGTAGCTGGGACCACAGGCACATACCACATCCAGCTAATTTTTGTATTTTGTTTTTGGTAGAGATGGCATTTCACCATGTTGCCCAGGCTGGTCTCGAACTCCTGGACTCAAGCAATCTGTCTGCCTTGGCCTCCTAAAGTGCTGGGATTACAGGCATTAGCCACAGCACTCAGCCTTGTAATAGAATTTTAAATCAGGAATTGTGATGCCTCCAGCTTTGTTGTTTAGTGATACTTTGTTAAGAAGATATATTGCTTTGTTTTCTTTGACAAGTTTTAAACACCAAAATTAAATTAAACTGCAATAACACATTTTCAAGAATTTGAGGAAAACTTGTTTTATTTTCATACATGATGGTCTTTGGAAAAGGACCAACTCAATGCCTAGCTTCAAATTTGAAGACGATAAGCAGGATGTTTGGTGAGCTATAAAAAAGTGCTTGGAACCAGCTGAGTTACAAGTATGTTTATCTTCTAAGTAACTTTGGTTAGCTCACAGAGGTGTAAACTCAGTCCTAACAATGGCTGTTGGTTGCCCCTTTGAAATAGCACCATTTCTCCTGACCTCTGCACATTTGGCTTCATCTTCAAGGAGAGAAAATCCTGGAAATCCCAGCATTGTTTGGCTTCCTTTCTCACTAACCTATCCAGGCTTTTCAGAAATCCCTCTGCCTCGTTCTAAACAGGAAGTTTTGGCAGGCAGTTGTACAAATGGCCCTGTATTATGCAGGATGTCACCTATTGTTATTGGAACAAAGATATTCTGAAATACAGACAAAGGCTTCCAATCCGCCAGGGTCCTGGACCCTTCAGTAGCCTCTCATTGTATCTGGGAAGTGATTGAGTGAATTGGGTCACTCCAAGAATATACCTACGCTTCAGAAACTCTGCTATTATTAGGATGCCAGAGCGGAGCTACACACGGCACATGCAGTTCACATTTATAGTATTCCTGTTTCCCAGTTTCTCTGTCTAAATGCAACACAGCCACTTTCCAAATAAATGGGGTTACCTACATCTGTATACATAAATGAAAAAAATGACGGGGGATGATCCATATCTCTGTTCTACTGTTAAAGTGTTAGGGAAAAGCAAAACATTTATGAATCAAAAGTGCTATTAAAGTTTCTCTTTTGAAAGACTATTCATAAATTATGCACTTCTCAAACTTTTAGGACCTACATCTGCAAGAGCATATATATATATATATATATATATATATATATATATATATGTAATATTATGTTAAAAAGAAATATTGTCTTATAATAGACTAACTGGCATAGTCAGAAGCTGATTGAGGGCTTTAATCTAGCTGCAAGCAAATTTCACTGATGGCTTCTCATTACCAAGTGCAGGAATTTCAGAATGCAGAATATAGAGCAATATACTCTGTTTATAAAGTAAAGCTTACACCCACCGAAACAGAATTGCATTTAGCAGTATTTTACTTTATCTTAAAAGTAAAATTACTAAAATTGTTTTTCAAATGTTATTTGAGATTATGGGTAAAAGAAAATGTTGTCATTGTAAGTCCTCTTCCTCTTCTTTCTCAATGTTGCAGTCCACTGTACACATCAACTATTTTACACAGAAACATTTTTCTCCCTCAATCCACCTTTCCCATTTGACATTTGGATCATAGCTAGAGTAATGTGTGCTAAATTATTTGTTGGGGTGATTGGATTATACCTTGATGGACAAAATGATTCAAGTAAATTCATAGAGGAAATCTACTTTAAATATTTATTTATTTATTTATTTATTTAGAGACAGAGTCTTTCTCTGTTGCCCAGGCTGGAGTGCAGTGTCACAATCTCAACTCACTGCAACCTCTGCCTCCCGGGTTCAAGCGATTCTCCTGCCTCAGCCTCCTGAGTAGCTGGGACCATAGGCACCCACCACCACGCCTGGTTAATTTTTGTAGTTTTAGTAGAGACGGGGTTTCGCTATGTTGGTCAGTCTGGTCTCGAAGTCCTAACCTCAGGTGATCCACCTGCCTTGGCCTCCCAAAGTGCTGGGATTACTGGGGTAAGCCACCAATTCTGGCCTCTTTTTAATTTTATTTTTAAATAGCAGTGACAAATATTTACTCCCTCTTTCTTTTCCTCTCACCTAGATGAGAGCTTCTTTGTCTCCGTCACGTAACACATGCCCTGTGCTTCGGTGCCTGCACATCCCTATTTCTTTGGCTGTCTTAGGAGACATATTCCATTCTCGTCCATTAACCCCTCCCTGCTGAAAGGATGTTTCCCAGCAGGCTCCACTTTGATATGATCTTCTGGTGCTGCTGTAGACAAGGATACACTTGGAATAGGTTGGAAATGTTCCTTTCTGGCTGAGCTCGGTGACTCACGCCTGTAATCCTAGCACTTTGGGAGGCTGAGGTGGGTGGATCACCTGAGGTCAGGAGCTTGAGACATGGTGAAACTCTGTCTCTACTGAAAATACAAAAATGAGTTAAGCATGTTGGCGTGTGCTTGTTGTCCCAGCTACTTGGGAGGCTGAGGCTGAGACTGATGAGGCTGGGGCACTTGTACCTGGGAGGTGGAGATTGCAGTGAGCCAGGATCGTGCCAATGCACTCCAACCTGGGTGACCAGAGTGAAACTCCATTTCAAAAAAAGAAAAAAAAAAAAAAAGAAAAGAAAAAGAAATGTTCCTTTCTCTGAACAACCTTCTCCCTCTCTGTATGTAGATGAACCCCCACCCTTGAACTAGGCACCTTATGTTCTCTAAGTCATAGTGTCTGTGTGGATTGACGCCAGCTAGAACTGATGGCCAATATGGCAATTTCATCTTGTTAGTACAGAGATCTCACCTGCTATCTTTGCTTAAAGAGAAAACTACCCAGCGTATCAGCCTGAGTAAAAAAAAAAAAAATTAATGTGCTATAAACATGCACATTGACTACTTGTCAAATCAATGTGTTTCTGGTATTTCAATTAAATTGCATAAAGATTTAATTAGAAGACCCTTACAAGAACTAAAAGTTATTTCAAAAATAAGGTATTAATTTTCTGTGTTATGAAATTAAGAAGTGATAAACGGATGAGGCAGTTTGCATGATTGATATTGACCCTTTATGAATATAGCCTGCAGTTTTTGTTTTTATATGATCCCTTCAAAATGCTGTTTCAAAAAATCGTTGAGGAGTAGTCAGGAATCTTAGAAAGATAAGTAGTAAAAATGCGGCTTTTTTTTTTTTTTTTCAGATGGAGTCTATTGCTCCAATGATCCTGGCTCACTGCAACCTCCACCTCCCGGGTTCAAGTGATTCTCCTGCCTCAGCCTTTTGAGTAGCTGAGACTACAGGTGCTCACAACCATGCCTGGCTAATTTTTTTTTTGTGTTATTATTATTTTTTGAATAGAGATGGGGTTTTGTCACATTGGCCAGACTGGTCTCAAACTCCTGACCTCAAGTGTTCCACCCATCTTGGCCTTGCAAAGTGCTGGGATTACAGGCGTGAGCCATCACACCCGGTCATCATGTTAGAATAAACCAAAGGGGCTCAGGTAAGCTAGAAGCTCCAGGAGTGGGCTGTCCTTAGGTACTGCCAAACCCAGGAGCTTGACAATATTACTGGAATTCTGTTTTTCAGTGTGAGTCTTGCAGTTCTGCTTCACGTAATGCTAGCTTCATCTTCAGACATGCTTTCTCCGTGTGGTAGAAAAGGCGGCCCCTGCAAAATTCCTGAATCTCAAGAAGAGACGATTTCCTGCTTTCTTTTCCCCGCCCATTTTAGGGCATATATCTGTCCACAGTGGGTCACCGGATGACCTGTAGGTATAGAAGTGCTCCTGCCAAGGTGGAGCACTAGTGCTTGGCTGCCAGAATAACAGGCTGATGTCTAAGGCTGAGGAATTCTGCCCCTTGCATCGTAGGGAAGAGGGAAGCAGCCATGTCCCACAGCTGGTTGTTGCTTGTAACAACCGTGGAAACTCAGTATTCATCTTAGTTCTGCTGTGTGTTTGTGGGACAGTCTTGGAATGGTTATTCTGAACTATTCCACGGCATAGACTTGGGATGTCCAGACCTTGGCTGCCCTGCCCTGTACACTTCTATGTATTTGTTAAGAATTTTCCAAGGAGTACTGCCACATTGTGATCTTTTAGTCTTATCTAAGGCAGAAAGCAAGAAGCTGAGAGGGCGGGCTCGGATGGAGAACCCCCTACTTGATCATGTGCTGTGGGTTCTTGAGGGATGCATGGACAGAGGCCACTCCAGAAATGGTGTCTTTTTGTTTCTTTCTTTGTTTTTTTGTTTGTTTGTTTGTTTGTTTGAGACACAGTCTCACTCTGTCACCCAGGTTGGAGTGCAGTGGCACGATCTCAGGTCACTGCAATCTCTGCCTCCCAGGTTTAAGTGATTCTCCTGCCTCAGTCTCCCGAGTAGTTGGGATTACAGGCATGCGCCATCACACTCAGATAATTTTTTTGTATTTTTAGTAGAGATGGGGTTTCACCATGTTGGCCACGCTGGTCTCAAACCCCTGACCTCTGCCAACCTGCCCACCTCAACCTCTCAAAGTGTTGGAATAACAGGTTTGAGCCACCGTGCCCAGCTGGTTTCTTTCTTTCTTTTTTTCTTTATTTTCAGATGGAGTCTTGCTCTTGTCAGCCAAGCTGGATTGCAGCCGTGCCATCTCGGCTTACTGCAACCTCTGCCTCCTGGGTTCAAGCTATTCTCCTGTCTCAGCCTCCTGAGTAGCTGGGATTACAGGTGCCTGCCGCCACGCCAGGTTAATTTTTGTACTTTTGGTAGAGATGGGGTTTCTTCTGGTAAGAGCTTGGGCTCAAACCCACATGTGCTCCCTTGATAAGCTGGCTGGGGCTCGTGTCAACATTTCCAACTCTTTTTTCCTACCTGCTTGGCACCTCCTCCTAGACCCCTATTCTATTCTTGGTCTTGCAGGTATTAATGACCTCACATTGATAAGAATTTCTCAAGGAAGGAAAGGGAAGGGCCCTGCTCAAATGGCTTGTTTTTCCCCCCTGGCCCAAGCTTCTGTCTCTAATATCATGGAGTCACCAAATACGGTCTCCACATAGTTGTTCTTGACTATCCCATGTCACAATAGAGCAGGATGACTCAATTTTGTCTAGAGTTTGGACTGAGTCACTAATAGAATCCAACACAGGCCAGGCAAAGGTTGTGGTAATTAACGTGGAGTGTGGTGACCACAGAAAGAATTGATGGAAGCATGTGAGGAAATGTGTCATCCGGAAAAGCAACAGCTCAGCTCCTGGGGCCCAGTGTGGACTTGCCTTCAGGAGGTGATGATGTTGCTTTTGACCTGTGGGTCAGAGTAAAAATTGCGTAAAATCAGTTCCCAGTGTACAAACTGATGGATGTTAAAGGTTAATTTGTAAATACCTTTATGTTTCTATGGGGGAAAAGCTTCCCATGTTCCATGTAGGTTCTTGGGCCACTGTTTATGATAGAATTATAATACTACATATTCAAAATGTCAAATGTCAGACAAAAATATTATGAATATACCGTATTTTCTCCTTCTTCTTCTTCTTCTTCTTCTTCTTCTTCTTCTTCTTCTTCTTCT
>NC_045442.1:127469383-127488124 GCF_002776525.5 Piliocolobus tephrosceles | reverse complement strand
TCTTCTTCTTCTTCTTCTTCTTCTTCTTCTTCTTCTTCTTCTTCTTCCTCTTCCTCTTCCCCTTCTTCCTATCCTTTTTTGGATATGGAGTCTTGCTCTGGCACCCAGGCTGGAGTGCAGTGGTATGATCTTGGTTCACTGTACATCCACCTCTCAGGTTTAAGTGATCCTCCCGCCTCAGCCTCCTGAGTAGCTGGGATTACAAATGTGTGCCACCACACCTGGATAGTTTTGTATTTTTATTAGAGACAGGGTTTCACCATGTTGACCAGGCTGGTGTCGAACTCCTGACCTCAAGAACTCCACCCGCCTCAGTCTCCCAAGGTGCTGGGATTACAGACGTGAGCCACAGCACCCAGCATGTAAAGTATTTTCTCTAAGATATAATTTAAATACCAAATAAAGGCATGCTATGTGTTTCATTTAATGTCCAATTAAATGGAGTCAAATCTCACCCGCATGTCAAATTATCCTTCAGCCTATATACTGGGACAAAGGTTTTCATGACTGTAATCACCACAAGAGCTTTCCTGTGTTGTACTTGCAGATGGTCACAGCCTCTTGGTCTAGTAGAAAAGTCTACCCGAAGCCTCTGAGAGGCCCAACATAATCAGGGACCACAGGAAACAGTACAGCAGTAGCAATGAGAAGGGGACAGAGTGCTGTGGGACTCAGCAAGTGAAAGTGAAGAAACTTCAGGTCCTGGAATGTGGAATCCAGGTGAGCCACAGGCTTGAAGTCGGAGTTCCAGGGCTAGACCGACTAAGAACTGGAGAGGCTGGGATTCACCGGGAGGCATGGGATGGAAGGGGTCATCGCCACACAGGAGCCAGGGACCCGGAGACAGGCAGCTGCAATGCAGAAAGAGGAAAAGAGGTCTTTGAGGAAGCAAGGAAAAAATAATTCTGAATTCGTTTATACTGGTCCAGAAGTTTGTTTTAGTGCCAGCAATGGAGATATCAGTAAAAACTGAATCCTAGTTGTAATAGTATTTTTAATGGAATATATGCATTTTATCGACTTGAATTAATTACTTATGTCCTTATCTTATCTTATTATATATTACAAATATATTACATGATTTTTATATATATCTATTTTTTAATTTTAGATGGAGTCTCACTCAGTCACCCAGGCTCGAGTGCACTGGTGTGGTCTTGGCTCACTGAAACCTCCCCCTGCTGAATTCAAGTGATTCTCCTGCCTGAGTCTCCCAAGTACCTGTGACTACAGGTACATGCCACCATGCCTGGCTAATTTTTTTTCTTTTTTTTTTTTTTGTATTTTTAATGGAGACAGGGTTTCACCATGTTAGCCAGGATGGTCTCGATCTCCTGACCTCGTGATCTGCCTGCCTTGGCTATATATATCTTATTAAATATGTATATATGCTCTTCAGGCCGAGTTCTTCTCCTTCCTTTATAATTCTTATATACATGGGGTACATTCCAGAGAGCTTCATGAATGAAAACCATCTGAAATGTGTCATGGAATAATTATAAATGTGGATATACGGAGAGGAATGTGGTAGAGCAAGACACTTTGAATAGTCCACAATTCTCTCCACAACTCGTTTTTCCCAAGCTCTTTCAAATCTCAGATTATACCACTAAGAGACTGTTACTGTCGGTGTTGTTCTTTGTTGTAGACAAAGAGCTGTTGGCCACCCGCGGTTCTGTGCACTTTGCATGAATTCTTTAATTTTAATGCGATCATCACGAGGAGGTGGATATGACCCCTACCGTGAGGAGAGGAGGCAATGGGGCTGTATTACATCACTCCTTTTATCCCAAAACTTGTGGTTTTGGTAATGAGATAGGATGGCTTACCTTCCTTTTAACAAAGAAGGAGATCTCCAGAATTAATATGTCTGAGGCACCACTGGCAAATTTAGGTCGAAAGAGATTTGAAATAGTAATACATTGCCAAAATTGCCTGAAACATCACATCGTCTTTTTCAAAGAAATAACAGGTTCCCAAAACCGTTACCCTCCCAACCTCGCCCCACTCCCACTGCAGTATATTCTAAATTATTCCCACAGGTGGACCTTCATTTTGAGAATGGACGTGATGCAATATGCTACATTCTAGGAACTGGCAGCGGAAGAAAATTCTCAGTTTTCAGTCCTGGAATCCTAGATAAGGTGGCCAGTAGACACGGGTTTCCCAACAAGATTCATTCCTCATGAAAACCTTGAGTGCATGTCAACAAGTTCTTTTTCTAGAGGTAGGCATCTCCATCTTTGCTTTTTGAAATTCTTATGGGTGAGAAGAAAATTCACCCAGTAAAGCTGCAGCTGGACCCTTGGATGGCAGTCAGCAAAGACACTTCTCTGACCCAGCGGTGTGTCTGAACTCGTGTTTTCCTTCACGCATCTGTAAAGTGGTAGGTGACTGTAAAAATGATTATAAGCTTCGAAGCAGTTAGCACACTAACTGTAAAATTCCTGGGTGATGAAGATGCCAGCAACCAAAGCAGGTGATTTTTGTCTCCTGGGATTCCCTTCAGCAGCAGGGCTGGCTCAGTTATGCTGGGCGCTTAGAGCACATGGTGGCCTGCCCACTGCCTCCACCTGGTGAAGAATCTAGAGCATCCGGCACCAGCATACAAGATCTGCAAAGAAACTCTCTACTTCATGCTACAGAATATTTAGCAAGTCAGTGCAAATAGCGATACCAACCTACAAAGTACAGGAAAGGTGTTAAAAGAATGTGTAAGATTTAAGTAAATTCTCTACATTCATATATTTATCTATTAATCAAAGCCCAAAATAGGTAATAACTTAGTTACTTTAAAACAACTTGTTTTTAAGGCCGGGTGTGCTGGCTCACTCCTGAAATCCCAGCACTTTGGGAGAACAAGGCAAGAGGATCACTTGAGGTTAGGAGTTCGAGATCAGCCTGGCCAACATGGCAAAACCCCATCTCTACTAAAGATACAAAAATTAGCCAAGTGTAGTGGTGTTCGCTTGTAGTCCCAGCTACTCAGGAGGCTGAGGGAGGAAAATCATTTGAACCCAGGAGGTAGAAGCTGCAACAAGCCAAGATCGTGCCACTGCACTCCAGCCTGGGAGACAGAGCAAGACTCTGTCTCAAAACAAGCCCCCGCCGCCCCCCAACAAAACACCATTGATTTTAGTTGATTTTAAAATACAGAGGCATATAAGAAAATGTGATTTTGATTGCACCGAGATAACTTGTACTGATTTTTTTCACGGTTAGCAATAAGTTACCTTCACATAGAACATTTAAGTAGACTAGACAGCTATAAAATAAACTTTTCGCTTCATTACATACTTCTCCCGAAATTGTTACTTTTTCTTATTTTTCCAGAAAAATAAACACATACCTCAGTGTGTATGTGCACATTTAAACACACACACACACACACACACACACACGCAGAAAATACTATTTAAAATTCAACAATATCTGATGATAACCGCCCATAAAGCTGGCCCAGTGCCTGGCAGTTCTACGTCCTGTGCAAGCATCATTAACTGTGCACATAACAGCATGTAAGGTGCATTTTGGTCTGGATTTACATTATCTACTTATTTGCATTTCAAAAGAAAAAGTTTTGTCTTGCTTTTGCCCTGATTCCTTTATGTTTTAACTCAGTTTACAATGAAAAGAATAAAAATATATAAATAAATATGTAACACTCATGCTCAGAGACTAAAGCAGTTATTAAGATAATTCTAAGAGAAACTACTGAAATACATAGCAGCAAAATAAAGGACTAGTAAAGATATATTCATAACTTTTAATACTTAAGTTGTCCCCATGTGAGACTGTCAACTTGACTGTAACTAGATTCCATATGTATTTTATATATTATTACATATATTGAAAAGATATATCACAATGACATTTAAAATTGATGCATGCAATTTACCAGTCTATTGACTTCGCAGTCACTCCACATGGCGCTCTGGACGACACAAAGATAACACACTGGAGTTCTGAAGGATGCTACTCTAAATGGAGAAAAGAGTACCTGCAGAAAAATGGCAATCAGGCATTATAAACACAGCAAATGCCTTGCTAGCCATCAAAATAAAGGGCTTTTTATAGTCTGTAGATTCCCAAGTAACTATAGAAATCTTGCCTCCTTTCAAGTGACAGATTGTTTGATAGAAAGTCAACTTGTTGGGTGGAATGAGCTGGGACCAGGAGAAGGAGAAAGGGAGGGGTGAGCAAGAGTCAAAGGCTCGTTTTAAAAATTATGTCTGTGCATGTATTCCCTCCAGACCATTTGCCTTTCCTTAGGTTGCAGCACACTGGTGTCAACTGTGCCCTGCTACATTAAAAGAAATGAGACTTTGATTTGGGTTGATCTATCTAGGAAGAACTACATGAACTATGAATCATGATTGATTAATTCATGTTGAAATAGTTTTGCAAACATGTTTCTTTCTTGGGGTAGGAAAGACATATCTGCTTAGTCCTGAAGAGAATGAACTCTTCCCCTACTTCATTTCATATTTTCTCAACTAACTTTTATTGAACACAGTTATGCACTAAATATCATCCAAGGTGCCATAAGGAACCAACTGAGGCCTGTTTTTGTGCACAGGAGATTTACAAGCCTGCAGAAGGAAATGTGTAAACATGACCTATATCCACAGTGCAGGAGGAAGCTGTTGTAGAAGGAAATTCCATGACTGAAATGAAGTCTTCGAGTACTTGGGATGGGAAGAGCCTTTGGCAGCTTGGGGGTAGCATCTATGAGTGCTAGGCTCGGCATCAAGCCTCGCTTTTCCTGACACCATGTGCTAGGAAGGCCTGCACAACCAGGGTGACTGAGGAACGGTGAGAATCATGTGAGGGCCGGAATCCAAGGGCAGCAACACGCTTGGAGGCTAAAGGGAGGCTAATGTCTCCATTCCAGGGGAGGCTCAGGAAAGACGTCCTTGCCCCTGTGACATTTGGCAAGAGCCCTGCAGGCTGAGCAGGAAGGGGGTGGCATCAGAGCTCAGAAGAAACAGCTTGAAGAAACTGAGCCATGAGTTATGAGCCTGATACACCTGCCAAGGAATGGCTGGTGGGAGAAGAAGCAGGAAGGTGCTGTAGCTTGAATATTTGTCCCTTCCAAAACTCATGTTCACATTCAATCCCCACGGCCGCAATATTTAGAAGTGGGGTCTTTGAGAGGGGATGAGGTCAAGAGGGCTCTGTTCTCATGAGTGGATTAACACTTTTCCTTCTTTCCTTCCTTCCTTCCTTCCTTCCTTCCTTCCTTCCTTCCTTCCTTCCTTCCTTTCCTTCCTTCCTTCCTTCCTTCCTTCCTTCCTTCCTTCCTTCCTTCCTTCCTTCCTTTTCTCTTTTCTTTTTGATGGAGTCTTGCTTTATCACCCAGGTTGGAGTACAGTGATGTGATCTTGGCCCACTGCAATCTCCACCTTCCAGTTTCAAGCAATTATCCTGCCTCAGCCTCCAGAATAGCTGGGACTACAGGCGTGAACCACCACACTTAGCTAATTTTTGTGCTTTTAGTAGAAAACGGGTTTCACCATGTTGGCCAGGCTTGTCTCCAACTCCTGATCTCAGGCAATCTGCCCACCTCGGCCTCCCAAAGTGCTGGGATTACAGGCATGAGCCACTGCACCTGGCCAGTGGATTAACACTTTCATGGGCTAATGGATTAATGGGCTATCATGAGTGGGGAACTGGTGGCTGTGTAAGAAGAGGAAGAGAGACCAGAGCTAACACATTAACACTCTCAGGCCTCTCATCATGTGATGTACTGTGCCATCCTGGGACTCTGCGGAGAGGCCCCACCAAGAAGAAGGCCCTCAATAGATGTGGCCCTTCAACCGTGGACTTCTCAGCCTCCATAACCATAAGAAATACATTTTGTTTCTTCTTAATTCTAAGCAACACAAAACAGATGAGGAGAGTAAGTTTTCGGTTCACTTGTGGAGACCCCCAGCGGCGGGCCTGGCCCTTTTCTCCAAGCACTCAGAGTCATGCCACTCCACTTACTCACTCCTGCTGGGCTGCCTGGCTCAGATGAGAGGGAAGATGAACGCCTGTCTTAGCTTTGCCACGTGGCGATCCTTGGGCTCTTTTTGTGAGTATTTAGCTCACACAAAATCTTATCATGCATCCCAGAGGGCCATGACTAGGCTTCTCCAGGAAACGTGGTGTTTACAGGTGTCCTGAGGCACCGTGCCAGGCCTGTGGGGACAGAACTGTGGTGTGGGAGATGCCTGCTACCCGGGGCTGCATGGACAATGGACTTTAATCAGACACCATTGCTTTCTGATACTGTGATCTGGGCCTTGGTGAGCCCCAGTTTCCTTACCTGTAAAATAGGGAAAACAGTAGTGATGCGGCGCAGGGAAGCCATTTCCACACTGCTGATAATCGAGACTGAGCAATTTATATAGGAAAAGAGGTTTAATAGACTCACAGTGTCACAGTTTAATAGACTCAGAGTTTCCTAGTGGCTGGGGAGGCCTCACAATCATGGTGGAAAGCAAAAGGTACATTTTACATGGTGGCAGGCAAGAGAGAATGAGAGCCACGAGAAAGGGGGAACCCCTTATAAAACCATCAGATCTCATGAGACGTATTACTAAGACAAAAACATTATGGGGGGGCCACAAAAACTGGCCCCATGATTTAATTATCTCCCAACAGGTCCTTCTCACAACACGTGGGAATTATGGGAGCTACAATTCAAGATGATATTTGGGTGAAGACACGGACAAACTGTATCAAGTCCCCAGTTGAGGGTTAGCCCGGGAAGGTTGTTGGTTTCGCTCTGGAGAGAATACCAGGTGAGCTGGTGGCGGAAGAAAGCAGCTTTACTGAGGTGGCACTGCTGCGTCTCCACAATGCCCCCACAGAGCAGGTAGAGCTACCCACTAGGTAGAGCACTGAGAGGAACAGCTCAGGATAGTTCTGCAGTCATGTTTTTACCCAGTCTCACTCTGCCTCTCAGCCTGGAGTGCAGTGGCGCCATCTCAGTTCACTGCAACCTCTGCCTCAGCCTCCTGAGTAGCTGGAATTACAGGCACATGCTGCCAAGCCCAGCTAATTTTTGTGTTTTTAGTAGAGATGGGTTTTTGCCATGTTGGTCAGGCTGGTCTCGAACTTCTGGCCTCAAGTGATCCACCCGCTTTGGGCTCCCAGATTGCTGGGATTACAGGTGTAAGCCACCGTGCCCGGCCATTTTTACTCATCTTAAATACAAACAAATTAAAAGGCAACTGTGAGGCTGGGCATGGTGGCTCACGCCTGCAATCCCAGCACTTTGGGAGGCCAAGGCAGGCAGATCACAAGGTCAGGAGATGGAGACCATCCTGGCTAACATGGTGAAATCCCGTCTCTACTAAAAGTACAAAAAAATTAGCCGGGTGTGGTGGTGGGCACCTGTAGTTCCAGCTACTTGGGAGGCTGAGGCAGGAGAATGGTGTGAACCCGGGAGGCAGAGCTTGCAGTGAGCCGAGATCCGGCCACTGCACTCCAGCCTGGGCGACAGAGTGAGACTTCTTCTCAAAAATAAATACATATATAAATAAATAAAAAATAAAAGGCAACTATGCAGAAATTTCTAGAAAAGGAATGGTAACTTCTGGGTTATCAAGTCGCTGCCATGGAATGGGGTGTTTAACTCCCAGGCATTGCCATAGCAATGGTAAACTGACATGGCGCTGGTGGGAGTGTCTTATGGAGAGTTGCTTTCACCTCTTCCTTGTTATAGCAGGTCTTCAATCTCGTCCAGAGCCCGAGTCCCCACCTCCAGAGTTGAGTCCCACCTTTCACCTTAATAGTGCCCACCTCAGGACTGCTGCTTCTCCAGTTCATGTATCATGTTTATAACCAATGTGCATACATGTTCATTATCCTTTTCACCACCTCCATCATCTTTTTCACAGATAACTACAGGCTTGGGTTTGAGTCTTGACATCGCCATCCATCAGCTGTTCTTGGGTGGGCTGCCTCATGATCTGAGCTGGAGTTCTCCAACCTATTCAGGGAACATAATACCTTGTAGACTACTGGGAAGGTTAACATGGACATGTATGAAACACCTGATCAGATGGCCAGTACACGGTGCACAGCAGATACTCAATAATTTAAGTGCGACACTTTGCCAAGAAATAAGACTGAAGCATTCTACATTTAACAGATTGGACCCCTTGGAAACTGTGCCACCCAAAGCCAGCTTTCTCCTCCTTTATTTTGTGATATGGAAAACTGTGTCATGTCCTGAGAGTTATTCCTGCATCCCCAGCTGGACTTGTTCCTGCCCACAACTCTGTCATCCTGTCCGGCATTGCTGCAGGGTGTCTCCAGGCTGAGATTCCACATGTGTGTCTTCACCCTCTGTTCACAGGCCGCACACCCAGTAAGGGAAAGCGAGGCAGACAGTCTGTGAACCGGGGGATGCCACCAAAACCAGGTAACAGACCAAGTCACCCTTCAGACAGGCAGTAAAGAGTTGGCTCTATGGTGTGCCTTTCCTGCTGTGGGACGCAAATCCCATAACCTTTGGAAATACCCAACTTTGCAAATTCAACCGTAATAGATAATTTCCCTCTAAAATGCAATAAAGTATGACTGAAAATGTAACCGGCCTCCTCGCATCATTAATGCTATTATGCAAAAGGAATTAGGAAATTTACAAAGCTCTGAAAATGCAGTCCAGCCAGAGCACTTGCCAGAGGTGTTCACAATTCACTATTGCTTGTCTGTGTGCACATCTTGCCATGAGACCACCCAAGCCATACGCTGGAATCACGGCCCATCTTAGGGGCTCATTGTTCAGCTTTTCTGGATGCTCTTCATTCTGTCTAAACTGGAATATTACTCTAAGTTTATAGTAGAAAAATGTGATTATTTTATAATAATGAGCTCAATCATCTAATCGTTGTCCAGTGGTTTCATGGCCCCGGGAGCGGCACAGGGACGGGTGCAGGAGAAGCACTGCCGCTGTCACACCTCCCATGCAGGTGGGCTTCACGGTTCTCCAGGAACCTCTTCTCTCCCAGACTTTTGGGAAAAAACACCTTCTGGGCTCATGTAGGGCCCTGCACTTGTCACTCTGGGGGCACTGACAAATACAAACAGAATTCAGGTGAGTGATACAAAGGAAACAGATAAAGCGTTTGGTGGGAAGAGAGGTGTGGACGCTCCTCTGGTTTGAAAGATCAAGGCTCAATCTCATGTCTCTAAAGAGGAGAGATTTTACCTGAGAAGTAAACATTGGGAGCGCCAGGCATGGGAGGTCTGTGGCAAGGGCTGGGGGCAGGAGAAGCTGGGGCCAGAGGGGGCCAGAGGACGTCTGGTGCATTTCAGGGAGGTTGAAGGGGTAAGGCCAGGATGGGTGGGGCCTGGGCAGAGGGGAGGGGTGAGGGGGGCCAGAACCAGGCAGGGCCCAGGCTCTGCTTGGGTGTTCATGGGTTCTTTTGTCTGCAGAGCCTTAGGAAGCCAAGTAGGGCCTTCAGTAGGCATAAGGTGATGAGGTTCACGCCGTTGGTGCCCCAGGGAAGGGATGGTCGGGAAGTCTGGGAGGAAGCAGGAGAGCTTTAGGAGCACATGGATGCCGTCCAGAATGGAGATGGCTGTGGCTTGGAAGGAAAAGAAATCACACAGCTCAGAGTCAGGATACATTTGGAGGTCCAGTCCACCGAGTTTGCTGGCGGGGAAGATATGCACCAGAAAAGAAAGAGGACATCCAGGACAATGTTTTCTGCCCCCTCCTCGCCCAGCCAATCCATACATTGTCCGGAAGTAGGAAGCAGTAGCTTCATTTTACGGTCAGGATTCTTGGGGCTCAGATGGGTTAAAAATTGGTCAAAGTCTTGCACAAATCCTGAGAGTACAGAGGTAGAAAATGAATCCAGGTCTTTGATTCCGAAACATAAGCTGTTTCGCTGTGTCACTTATCCTCTTCATTTTCATGCCAGTTCCAAGAATTAACACTGCAGTCAGCTTTCTGTTTCATTTCCCAAGATACTATGTAACAACGAAGAAACCTTAAGAAGAGAGCAGGAATGTCTCACATGCATGCAGGGCCAGCCTGATTCTCTCTCAAAGCCACTACTTCCTACACTCTGGATTCCAATACAAAGAATGCATATTTATGCAGCAGGAATGGGCCAAGGACCACACGTTGCACAGCTCTGGGAAGCAGAGTAGAAGCTGCGCCAGGCCTATCTGGTCTGTCTGAATGGAAAAGGTCATAGATCCCAATCGGCTTGGAGATTCTGATGAACCTCCCTTTCTTTGGGTTGGATTTAAAATGTAATACTTTTCCCCCAGTTGTAAGTGGAAGACTAAAAGATGGGAAGATTTTTACAAGTTACACTTCTTCCCACCCTTACTTTCCCTGGAGTTTCCATCACTAATCATCTGACTGCCCCATTAACCCCCCAAAACCCAAAGTCTATTGGTGGTGGAATATTGAGCTGAAGAGCAGACTGCTGTAGAAGTCATCAGTTCTCTCTGATCACAGTGTCCAGAAAGTCCCTCTTCACCAGGCACCTGCTCCCTGTAGATACGGCATTTCAGATCTACCATGTGGCAATTCCAGCAACTCACTCGTTTATGCTGATTGGTGCAAATTTTATTTTAGCCTCCAAACAGTTTTCTTCCCCAGTCTGTTAAAAGAAAACAAAACCAGAACACCTGTCTCTCTCTCTAGTTACAGATAGGAACACTTACCCACATCATGGCATCAGTATTTCACCGAAGCCCTGGAGAGTGTCAGGCACCGTGTTAGGAACTGAATACAAAAATAAGGTGTAAACCAGTCCCTCAAGGAATCCATGGGACTGGTGAGATTAGCTAACTGTGCACCTGGAGGGAATATACTTAGAAATAACTGCGAATTCTGCAGAAATGCTAAGGGGTTCCCAGTCTCGTTTCTATGAGGCCTGTTAATTGCTGAGTTGTTTTGTCTCTGATCTATGGAACCCCGATAGCGTGCTCTAGGTCTTTAATTTCTTCATCTCTACAGAATAATCTCAATGGAGTCATCGCATGTGTTTATTCATACTTCTCAATGTGGAAGTGAACTCTCTGTGGTGTAAAAACGTATCCAGGAAGCACCTGACAAGCTGGAATCCTCAATGACCTGGCATTGCTATAGGTGCTATAGGAACAATCTTCTTTTTTTTTTCTTTTTTTTTTTTTTCTTTTTTTGAAACGGGGTCTTGCTCTGTCAGCCAGACCGGGGCGATCTTGGCTCACTTCAACCTCTGCCTCCTGGGATCAAGCGATTCTCCGGTCACAGCCTCTTGAGTTGCTGGGATTACAGACGGGTGCCACCATGCCCAGCTAATTTTTGTATTTTTAGTAGAGACCGGGTTTCGCCATGTTGCTCAGGCTACTCTCGAACTCCTGGCCTCAGGTAATCTGTCCGCCTCAGCCTCCCAAAGTGCTGGGATTACAGGTGTGAGCCACCACACCCGGCTGGAACAATCTTGATATTAGGGTGAACAAGTGATTTCACAGCATTCTCCGAAGGAGGAAACACTGGGAGTGTCCACCTGAGAATCAACACCGTGGATCATTCTGGGGAGTTAATAGTTTTGAGATGTGTCCCAAGATAATTGTTAGCTTGAATCACCACGTGGATGGAAGGATGCTGATCCTAAGAGCCAGGTAAGGACCAAAGGGTGTCATTCGGGTGAAATCCCCAGATGGAAGATCCTTCCACTTCCCATGATAGAATTCTATTACTCTGCCTGTAGTTTGGGGAAACAACACTTTACAAATAGAGGACAAGATACATTTTGCCAAGAACAACCATATGGATTTAACTGCTGCTAACAACCGTGAGGAAGGAACATCAATAAAAAGCAAGTCTATGGAACGACTCCTTCCCCAAACGGTACTTGTTACAGAACGCAGGCCCCAGCAGGCCTGGTCCATCCTCCACATTCTTTCCTCTCTGACTTATTTTTACTTTCTGTTTGAATTGGCTTGGTTTTATTTTGCCCTAAACTGTCTCTGTAGTCATCCCCCCACAGAGTTTCGAGAGTGAAAGTCCGATCCGCCCACGCTTCACAGAACTCAACGCGGAGCCTCCTCAGGAGTCACTTGACGTCAAGGCTGACTTTTAAATTTGCCAAAAAGGCATTCTTTGGGGGAACGGTCGGCACCATCACTTTCCCTCTTTAGAGAACTGCTACTGGCTGCTGGAATGCAAAACCCACAAATTGCATTTCTAAACTTAATTCGATACATAGATGAGGGGGGAGGGGCTTCAGGCTTTGATGCTATTGTTTTTAACCAACATGTTTTAATATATCATTTATATTTTATTTTTTTCTTCCCCTAATTTTTGAACTTTTTGTTTGTTTGTTTTACAGGCCAAGCCTACTGCTGTTAGAAAACATATTTAGAAATCTCTTGGATCTTCCCTGCCTGAACATCATATATTTAGTTACCTTGTGTGTTTAGATGAAGAGTGCTTCAGATCTCAACAAAAAAAGTATTTTATTTGAAAGCTTGTTTTCTGCTTATTTACACTACTAATTTAGAGTCCAGGGGAATCTCTAAATTTGCCTCTAGAAACCACATAATCACCTAATAATACCTTTCCTGACTCTACTTTCTGACACAAGTGACTTTTGAAACCCTTCCATCTTCCCTTTCTATTTCATGTACTGCACTCCACTCTTTTTTCCTTACTTTTTTTTTTTACAGTCCGTCACGGAGTATTTGTTTACCAAATGTTACTTTTCTTGGATCCAATCTATTTTTGAAGAGTGCAAAAGCAAACAACTGTTTGAAGATGTCAAGCTTCATTTTATTTATGCATGAATAATACAAATAACTTGAAAATGACCTAGTCTGCTTTTCTCAGATTTAGATAGAAAAACTGCTTCCGGCCAATGTTTATGCCAATTTGTTCATGCCAAGTTTCCAGTTTCGGTGCCAACTGGTTTTTACAGCCAAGTTGTAAACCTTCAGTAAACATGGCTTATAATGAAAAGTGCAACACAGCCTGAACCCTGGCACCAGGGGACGGATGTAAATTTATTCTAAGAACAAAATTCTAACAGGAACAGGAGGGGAGCTAGGCTGGCTATAAAGTGTTCCCACCATAATATGGAAAGTATACAGATGATGATAGATTTGATTACTAAGAGCCCATTAGGCCCACTTAGGCACTTTATGTATTTCCTTTGCTCTGGATGCGGAGTCGTTTCATGCTCAATTTGAAGTGACTGGCTCATTGTCTCAGGGTGGTTCTAGAACTTTGCCTTCAGGTGGGGCTGGGGAGGGAGCCCTGGCCTTTCAAGACAGGTGGAGGTGATATGGTTGGGCTCTGTGTCCCCACCCAAATCTCATGTTGAAATGTAATCCCCAGTGCTGGAGGTGGGCCTGGTGGGAGGTGACAGGGTCATGGGGTGGCTTCTTACGGTTTAATACCATCCACTGGGTGCTGTCGTCCCTGTCGTGAGTTCTTGTGGAGGTGGCTTCTCGTGGTTTAACACCGTCCCCCTTGGTGCTGTTGTCCCTGTCGTGAGTTCTTGTGAGATCTGGTTGTTTAAAAATGTGTGGTACCTCCCCCGTTGCTCTCCCTTCCTCCTGCTCCAATCATGTAAGATGTGCCAGCCTCTCCTTCGCCTTCTGCTGAGATTGTAAGTTTCCTGAGGCCTCCGTAGAAGCAGAAGCCGCTATGCTTCCTGCACAGCCTGTGGAACTGTGAGCCAATAAAACCTTTTTCTTTGTAAGTTACCCAGTCCCAGGTATTTGTTTATATCAATACGAGAATGAACTAATACAGTGGGTATGTTCATCTGCATTCATCAAGGTACAGAAAAAGGAATCAAATGTTTTATTTTAACATCAGTTCAAAAATGTCCATCCATGTCAACTTCTTCTCTCCTAATACATTGCATCCAGTATGTCCTTTGCAAAACCTAAAAAAATTGTATCCCTCCCATTTATCACCCTCCACAGCTTCCCATTTTCTTCAAGTAAGCCCCACACTTCTTCCTGGACCCTCAAGATTCCCCCTGCACCTCCAAGAAGGCAGGGGTGAAGCTTTCTCTCTATAAACTCATCTCTCTCTCTCTCTCTCCACTCCCCAACTGAGCTCTCAAGGGACACTGACATCCTTTCTGTTTCTGGAGCACCCCAAGCTAATACTGTCTCAGGGTTTCTAGAGGCCCCCTCTGCAGGAAAACCCTTTCTTATCTCCCACTTGGCTGGCTCCTTCTCTCTGCCCACATCTCACTCAGACTCTGAGAAACATACCCCCAAATATTGCATCGAAAACAGCTCCCACCCATCCCCTCCACCCCCATCTATCATGTTGTTGGTTTTTCTTCATAATGTATTTGAAATTGTTCACTTGCTTATTCATTTACTTACTGATTAGAATGCAAATGGGATTCAAATGTCAATTTACAAGTGCCTGGATGCATTTTGACCATTTTTCAGCCATATTCCTAGGACTGAGGTACACAGAGATTACTCAATACAACCTTGTTAAATGAAATCAATGCTTATTAAACCTATGTCTCCTGTTTACAGGGCAGAATGCCCCGTGTTACAGGTGCAGTGATGGATGAGCCCCAGTCCAGGAGCTCACGGAAGGGCTGCGTGGGCTACACACCCGTGTGTGCAGTCACAGAGAGCTTGTGTTGGCGTCGCCACAAACCCTCCAGGGCCACGGGGACCCAGGCCGGGACTCCTGGGGGAACTTCTCTGCAGGCACTAAAGGATGAGTGGGTGTCCAGCGGGGAGACAGGGAAGAGGGTGACCCATGCCATCCTCATGGTGCTGGTGGCCAACATGGTCATGGTTATGTACACACGGGACCTGCCATCCCGGGCAGCTTTCATGGTGTTGCTGTGGTGAGAGTGAGGCCCTGATTCAGTGTCTTGTTGTGTCCAGGTAGAACTTACTTTTGAGAAAGGAGCCAGAAGTTTCCTTTTGCATAAAAAGTGAGACAGTCCAGGCTGGTAGGGAGCTGGGAGAATGTCACGGCTTTGAGGGACCTTCATCATCAGAAGGAAAACTTTAAAAAGTACTCACTTTTTATCAGTAGGATGAAGTCCAGGTGAAGTCCTGTGTGGTGGATTTCCTTGGATAGTCCCGACTAAGTCAGAGCCAAAGGATTTAGAGGTATCCAGGTATCAAAAGAAAGCCAATTTCAGTTCAGGCCTTGCTGAGCCTCCTTGCTGTCCTGAATCTAGGAACCCCAGTTCCACACCACCAGTCATGATCTGAATGTTTGTCTTCCCCCAAAATGCATAGGTCAAAATCCTCACCTCCAAAGTGATGGTATCAGGAGGTCAGGCCTTGGGAGGCGATGAGGTCATGAGGGTGGGGCCCTCACAGATGGAATTGGTGCCCTTATAAGAAGGACCCATGAGAGCTCCCTCACCCCTTCCTCCCTGTGAGGACACCACGGGAAGGCAGGGCTGTCTATGATGCAGAAAGCAGATCCTTGCCAGATACTTTGATCTCCAACTTCCAGGCTCCAGAGTGGCAAGAAATAAATGTGTGTTGTTTAAGCTGAGATGCGCAGTCTATAGTATTTTGTTCCACAGCCCACATGGCTAAGACACCAGCCTACCAGTCCTTGATATCACAGCATCACAGCACAGACTATGGCTCATACAGGCTCACTTACTGAGGCAGTCTTAAGAAAGAACTAATGTGGTAGGTAGAAGCAAGCCCCTTTCATCGTGGACAGATATCTGAGCCCTGTTATGTGTTTGCAGGTTCAGAGTCTGTATGCCATAGTGACAGACTCTGGAAGACACATACCTGGAAATGATTTAGGGAAGAACCAAGGGGAACTGGGGACTGGGCAGAACTGGTGAACTAACCAGGAGAAATGATGTGCGAGGTCCCCTAAATCAAGAGCTTCCCCCACTGCAGGGCTGCAGGTGCATAGGGCTCTGCACTCCCAACAGGGGCCCCTTTTCCCATCTGTCCAATCAGGAGGTCTGTTTTTCTGTTTTTGTTTTTATTGTGGAGATGGGGTCTCACTAGGCTGTCTCCTGGGTTCAAGCGATCCTCCAGCCTTTCAAAGTGTTGTGATGACAGGTGTGAGCTCTTTTGATCCCTCTCTCTCTCTCTGCATCTCTGAATTTGTTCAGGGATGTATCTCAACTGTACAGAGAATTTCATAGGACCCCTAATATCTTGTCCGTTGACAGCAAGTGCCCATGTACAGAACAAAATATTCTGTCAAACCTCCACTCAGGATGATCTACAAACAAAATGTAATAGTTTCATCACTGTTCTCCAACCTTTCAACAAAACACAAAACCTGTTTCTTAAACATATAACTGTGGGAAATATTAGAGAACACGCTGTCCTGTTTTTGTGTTGACACAAAAATTGTCCTTGTTGGCTGGTGTGGTGCTCACGTCTGTAATCCCAGCACTTTGGGAGGATGAGGCAGGAGGATCACCTGAGGCTGGGAGTTCAAGACCAGCCTGACCAACATGGTGAAACCCCATTTCTACTAAAAATGCAAAAATTAACCAGATGTGGTGGTGCATGCCTGTAGTTCCAGCTACTCAGGAGGCTGTGGCAGGAGAATCACTTCAGCCCAGAAGGCAGAGGCTACAGTGAGCTGAGATTACACCATTGCACTCCAGCCTGGGTGACAGAGCGAGACTGCATCTGAAAAAAAAAAAATTGTTCTTTCTGTGATATATGTATGTGTGTGTGTGTATATATATATATATACATACACACACACACATACACACCATGAAATATTATTCAGCTTTTTTTTTTTTTTTTTTGAGACGGAATCTCGCTCTGTCCCCCAGGCTGGAGTGCAGTGGCCGGATCTCAGCTCACTGCAAGCTCCACCTCCCAGGTTTACGCCATTCTCCTGCCTCAGCCTCCTGAGTAGCTGGGACTACAGGTGCCCGCCATATTGCCCGGCTAGTTTTTTGTATTTTTTAGTAGAGACGGGGTTTCACCATGTTAACCAGGATGGTCTCGATCTCCTGACCTCGTGATCCGCCCGTCTCGGCCTCCCAAAGTGCTGGGATAACAGGCTTGAGCCACCGCACCCGGCACATTATTCAGCCTTAAAAAGGAAGACGATCTTGCCCAGTTGTGACAGTGTGGATGAACCTGGAGGGCATTACGTTAGGTGAAATAAGCCAGGTGCAGAGAGACAAACACCACATGATCTCATTTACTTGTGGAGTCTAGAAATGTTGATTCACAAAAACAGAAAATAGAACAGAGGTTGCCAGGGTCCAGCGGGTGGGCAGATGGGGAGCTGTTGACCAAAGGGCATAAACTTTCTATTATAAGAGGAATGAATTCTAGAGAACCAAGTTTCGGCGTGGTGACTATCGTTTACAATAAGGTCTTGTATACTTGGGATTTGCTGAGAAAGTAGATTTTGAGGGTTGTCACGACACACACACACACAAATGGAAGGTGGTGGATGTGTTAATTAGCTTGATTGTGGTAATCATTTTACAATGTCTATGTATCTCAAAACATCACATTCTACACCTTGACTATATACTATCTTTTATTTGTCAATTAATCCTCAGCTAAGCTGAAAAACATTAAAAAATAAAATAAATAAAAACAACTTCTTGAAATCCCAGGGGAAGAGGAAGAACGCTAGGATGTCCCACGACAGCACGGCTCCAAGAAAGCATGGCTAAAAGATGCTGCTGTTCCTCCACCAAGGAGACTTTCATCGTTCGTTTGTTCAACCAATGATAAGTTCTCTGTTTCTCAAAGAGCAATTCTCCTCCCTCAGTCCCAGGCTGCTAAGACGCCAGGGGAGCTAATGTGCGCTTCCAAGAACAAGGAGACAACAAAGGGAGCTGAGAGTCCACAGCAGCAGCAAAACAGATGCTGCTTTACACGCCCTTTGCTAAGAGTCCTGGAGTCTGAAGTCTCCACGGCTGATTTAAAAGCAAGTTCCTGAGGAAGGAGCCAGAAAGTTCTCTGAAACCAGTAGTGGAAGCTACTCTCTGATAAAGCAAAATGTTACCATGCTTCTGGAAAGATTCCATACATGAAATACACATTGAATAAAAAGGACAATTTGATTAACTGAGGCCGACTTCTTTTTTCAAATTGACTTTGAAAAGGAATTCAGAGCAATAAAAAGGCCACACCCTGACTTGAAAGCTTTAGCTGCTCAAGAGAGAATTCACAAGGCATTTGCAAGGGGCTGCTGTGATCAACATGTTTGTAAAAATAGGATGAAGGACAGCCTGTAAATTTCAAATGCCAAATGAGAAGAAAAGCACACAAAGGAGAAAATGATCAATTCAAGGCCCAAATGCCCACGTCGTGTAAAACGTAAAGTATGGAACACACACGGGGTTGGCCTGTGTTGAACGTGTGTGACATGGCCGCGTACAGTGGTTCACACCTGTAATCCCAGCACTGTGGGAGCCTGAGATGGGCAGATCACTTGAGCTAAGGAGTTCGAGACCAGCCTGGTCAACATGGTGAAACCACGTCTCTACTAAAAATACAAAAATTAAGCTGGTGTAGTGGCATGAACCTGTAACCCCAGCTACTCAGGAGGTTGAGGGATGAGAATTGCTTGAACCTGAAACGTGTAGGTTGCAGTGAGCTGAGACCTTGCCACCACACTCCAGCCTGGGCGACGAAGCAAGACTCTGTGGAAAGAAGGAAGGAAGGAAGGAAGGAAGGAAGGAAGGAAGGAAGGAAGGAAGGAAGGAAGGAGAGAGAGAGAAAAGAAGGAAAAGAAAGAAAGAAAGAAAGAAAGAAAGAAAGAAAGAAAGAAAGAAA
>NC_045442.1:127335612-127469373 GCF_002776525.5 Piliocolobus tephrosceles | reverse complement strand
CTTTCTTTCTTTCTTTCTTTCTTTCTTTCTTTCTTTCTTTCTTTCTTCTCTTTCTCTCTCTCTCTTCCTCCACCTCTCTCTTTCTCTTTTAATGAGTCATAGGAAAAAAATCTTTTTAATCTTTTTTTTTTCTTTTGTGCTGTGATGTTTAACACCCAACTCTAAAGAAGCTCTGTAATCTTTAGGAAGTAGGGATGCAGCTCCCAGTAAACCTTCTTTCATTTAGTTACGAAGAATCCAATGATAAACCTCAAAGTTTCTGGTTTCTCCCTGTTAGACTCTACTACTTTTGCAGACCACGAAGCCTTTGTTTTAAAAGTCATTTTACAGCTATATCTCCTCTTCCAAAAATAAAATAAAAATTTATTTTCACACGTCTAATAATAAGTGTTTTAATCTAATTCAGTGACCTGCAAAGCAAACTAGAATAAGAACTGAATTTGAAATTCAAAGAAAAGAAGCAACGGGGTATCAGAGAAAAGGATAGAGATACATTAGAACAAAAGCAGACAGTTCTGATCCTTATGGAGTTTACAGTCAAGATGGAAAAACACATGAAGCGAAGAACTAGAAGGATAAATGTGCTGGTACTGAGGGTGGGGGAGACTGTACATAAACGGGGCAGGGAATGTGCGGGAACTGTCTGACTTTTCCACTCAAGGTTTCATCAACCTAAACCTTCTCTAAAGCATAAAATCAGCCAGGCATGGTGGCTAATGCCTATAATCCCAGCACTTTGGGAGGTCAAGGCAGGCGGATTCCTCGAGCCCAGGAGTTCAAGACCAGCCTAAGCAACATGGTGAAACCCTGTCTCTGCAAAAAATACAAAAATCAGCCAGGTGTGGTGGCGGGTACCTGCAGCCCCAGTTACTAGAAAGTATGAGGCAGGATGATTGCTTGAGTGGTGGAGGTGGAAGTTGCAATGAGCTGTGATCACATCACTTTACTTCAGCCTGGGGACAGAGCCAGACACTGTCTTAAAACAAAATAAAATAAAGTAGAAAGAATACAATCTATTAAAATGAAAACAAACAAAAAATAGCAACAGTAAAAAAAAAAATGTAAAACTAAAATCATGAAAGAAACAGAGAGAGGAGCCAGAAAGGGGTGTATTTTGGTGACCTGACCTAATTTTTTTCTGTGGAAGCTCAGATCTAAATGAAGAGTTAGTACTGGCCAGGCAAATGGCAAATGGGTGAAGATTGGAAACCTACCTCTCAGGTACTATGCTAATTATATGGGTGACACAATTATGTGTACACTAAACCCCCTCAATGCACAATGAACCCATATAACAAACTTGCAAAGGTACCCCTTGAACCTAAAATAAAAGTTGGAAAGAAAAAGAAAAGTTCTTTTTCTGGACACAGGCAAGGACATACTCAGAGCCCAGTAGTAGGACAGGGTAGGGCTTGCAGCATTCGAGAATGACCAGGAGGCCGGTCCGGTGGGCTGTAGAGAAGGTGGAAGGGAGGCTGGGGAAGATGGCACTAAATTGGGGCTAACAGCGGTGGGCAATCATCAAAGATTTTTAAGAAGGTAAATGCTCTAATAACATAGACTTTTTAAAAACAGTTTGCCCCACTGTGTTTTATTTACAGAGGTATAATTTGCAGTGAAATGCACAAATCAGTGAAATTTTACGTATGCAACCTTTATCACTCACCACCCAAACCAGGGTGGTGTCTTCCCAACACCCCAGGGCCTCTGGTCCTTTTCCAGCTTTGCCTGAAGACACAAACTACTGATGGCTGCATCCGCATGACAGATTGCAAACATAGCATATGCTGCATGAAAAAAGCCGGATACGCGTGTGGAAAGTGGACGGCCCCGTCACCCTGCTGCTCAGGTTTTCTTTTTGAGAGTTCTTTTGGCTTTATTATGGAATAGAGGTTAGAGAAAGGCAAAAGGTTTGGCCATAGCAGGAGGGAAGATCTTCCTTATCCTGGAGGAGGAAGTAGGGTCTCCATAATGTGTGTGTGGTGCTCAGGGCTCCCTGCAGCCTGAAGCCAGAGTGTGTCCTCACCCTGCCCTGGACCAGCCGCGTGACCTGGCAGGAGCAACCGAAACACTCTGGGCCTCGGCTTCCTCATCTGTGAAATGGGGATGCTAATAGTGATACCTCCTGTGGTTGGTGTGTGGCAAAGGATACATAAGGCAATCTGTGTAAAATGCTCAGAGGGTGCAAGTGTGGTTACCATGGAGATTGACTGGTACCGTCTTCCACATCCTGTGTTGACTAAGCACACACACTAGAATACAGTTCCAAACTACTAACAAACATGAATACAATTCAGAAAATAAGCATGCAGCAAAACTTGCCATAAAGATTGCATGAAACTATCACTTTAAGAAAAATACATTAAAAATTACCTTAAATACCGAAAAGTACTTTTGCAGGTAAGGAACAGTCCAACAAATTTAACCTGTGTTTGAATCACTGTAAAACAACTTGGTTTATGATTTTGTCTTCATCTAGTGGGGGTGACTTTTCTAGCTTCTGTCACTGCTGCCTGGAGTATAAAATTAAACACCTTTTTGCAGAAAAAGCCTCCAGCTGATTTTTTTTTTTTTTTTTTTTTTTTTTACTCTCAGATAATATGGGGTGATTTTTAAAAGACCTGAGACACACAAAATGCTACCTTTTGTAATGCTTTAGGAGGAGGTCTTCAGAAAGTGTGAACCAAATGCAAAATAAAAGAATTTTTTTTTTTTTAACGTTATAAGCACTGCACACGGATGAACTCTGCCAGGCTGGTGGGATTCTTTCTGATTAGATGACTGAATTTTATTTTTGGATTTTCCCCTTTTGCTGTATCCTTTTTATTTCTTAAAAAAGGAAAAAGGGTTAGCTGCCTGCTAGTGCACAGAGTTCTGCCTTTAACAGAGAAACCTGAAATCTAGGCCAGGGAAAAAGAGATGCTTTTATCCCTCCAGTGTTCGCAGCGTGAAGCATTTGGCGTTCACTCTGCAGCCCTCCTGAAATCAGATCTTCAGTGACCTGGGGCTCAGCCTGGGTGGTGCCGAACCCTGATGCTGCTGTTGGTGGGATCTCTCTGGGAGACCGCACCGTCTTCCACATCCACCTTTCAGTCTGCTCCTGCCGAGTCCTTTCTGCTTTTGCTTTTTAGCTCTTAGGAGAAGGGTCACCTGAAGCTTTAACAAATCCCAGAGGGGCTGCTGATGGGGTCTGAAACAAGATCAAGAAATTCGGGTAGCAAGAAAAGATCGGAGAGGCAGCCAGGGAGAGGCGAAAGGTGGACACTTTTCCTTTCATTGACTTTGAAAGTAGCTTTGTGTGCTTATATTTTGAGAATATATGAGCCAAATAGAGAGCATAAACTTTTATAAATGAAAGGACTGAAATCACCGGTATTGCAGGTGAGCTATTAAATCTAGGTAGGGAGCACCCCAGTATCTGACTCTACCTGAAACCCCAGGGTGACAGGCCCTGTATGGGAGGGGAGTGAGGCTATTTATTGGAAAATTCCCACTGAGGACATGTGAACAAAAGACGGGAACGATGCCCATGGGGTCCTATTCGAGGGTGGAGGCATGGGAGGGGGAAGACTGAAAACCTACCTCTCAGGTACTATGCTAATTATGTGGGTGACACAATTATGTGTGCACTAAACCCCCTCAATACACAATGAACCCATGTAACAAACTCGCACAGGTACCCCTTGAACCTAAAACAAAAGTTGGAAAGAAAAAGAAAAAGAAACAAGAAAACACCCGGCAGAGCATGTGAGCAGAGCATGTGAGGACATCTGAAGCACCTGTCGCACGCCCTTCATTCAGTCTGGATTGTGTCATCCCATCCAGGCAACATCTCCAGTCTAGGGGGTTGGGGGTGTCCTGGGTCCTCCCCACCATCCCTGCAGCAGCTCACCAGGCCCTGGCTCTGCTCCTGTGACGTAACTGTCTCTGCGGATCAGCAGAGACCCCAATCTCCTCTTCTCAGATGCCCCATGTGTTTTCACTTCAGTCCCATGTCCCCTTTCCCCTGAATCTCTTCGCTTTGTCCCCAGAGATTTCTCTAACCACTGTGTCCCAGTTTGCTGGCTGCACCTTGGAGAGGCCTGCTGGGGTGGCTGGGGTAGGAAGAGGGTGGTCGATGTCCTTCGGGTGAGGCGGGTGCTCTTACCATGTCCCAGGGAAGTTTGCTTTTGTTAAAAGAATTTCTTTCTCTTCACCAGCCTTGACTTTTATTGCAAATGCACCGTCCCCTGCACCACCCCTCCCTGCCCACATCAACCCTTTAAAAAATGCCTCTGGGGTAGGTGCGTGCCAAGCCTCAAGAAAGGAAGTGGTGATTGCCTGGCCCCCAAACGGGAGGCGAGGTGGTGCAGTGGTGAAGGTGCCGAGAAAACCCTCCTCCACCACAGGGTTCAAAGGATGAGTTTGGAGATGGCCGCCTCTGATGCCCAAGTCACGCTATGAATTATTATCCTATCTCATTAAAAAAATTTTTTAAATTTATTAAGCATTGTAAATATTTTGGGTACAATGCTACACATTCAATATACTAACTTTGAATAAGTCTCATTTCTGACACAGTTCACATGTCGGTAAAGTAGAAACATAAGTAAGCAGAAGTTTATAATGAATTGTGATAGATGCTAATAAAGACATTTATGAAACAATACAGCCACCAAGCAGGACTTAAACATCTATTTTTTTTTATGTGAGAGGAGTTCCAAGCACTAAGATTAACTATATTATTAACTTCAACTAATAGTACCTGGTGAACACATTCAACGTCTCCTCTAGTATCTTGTGTTCTTAAATGGAATATTCTTAGCTTTTAGAGTATGTGGTTTAAAATCCTGGGTCAACCACCTACTGGTTTTTATAAACTTAGCCAAGTTACCTGAACTCTGTGCCTCAGTTTACTTTTCTGAAAAATGAAAAATTAAAAATAATTCTTAACTCATAGGTTGTTCTGAGAATAAAATTGTTTAATACATAAAAAGTGATTAAATTAGTGCCTGGCCATAACGAGAACTTTATAAACTTTAATTTTTTTTTTTTTTTTTTTTTTTGAGATGGAGTCTCCCTCAGTCACCCAGGCTGGAGTGCAGTGGCATGATCTCAGCTCACTGCAGCCTCCACCTCCTGGGTTCAAGTTGTTCTGCCTCAGCCTCCCAAGTAGCTGGGACTACAGGGGTGCACCACCACACCCAGTTAATTTTTGTATTTTTAGTAGAAACGGGGTTTCACCATGTTGGCAGGCTGGTCTCGAACTCTTGACCTCAAGTAATCTGCCCGCCTCGGCCTCCTGAAGTGCTGGGATTACAGGTGTGAGCCACTGCTCCTGGCCTACAAACTTTGAATCTCTAACTCTACCACAGTGATGGTTGTTTTTGCTATCCTCGTCAACACTAATGAATTTCCCTCTCATTGTTCTCTGGTGTAAAAATAATGCTCAAGTCGAGTTGGACACACACGAGACTCTGACACGACCATGGCTAGACAAACTTGTATTACCATTTGGCACCGTTGGCAAGGCTGCCAGGCCTGGCTTCCTGCTCATTGCCTGGTAAGAGCCAAGCTAGAACGATGGGTAGAAATCAAAGTCTTGATCAGAAGAGTTCCAAAACCATTCTTTTTTAAGATTCAAAAAATATTTACCAAGAAAAGTCAACTTTTAGCACTGAGAAAGCCAAATTTCTCAGAAGACAAACTCAAACACACAAGTAATATAAAAAAATTGGATCAAAATATTGACCTTGGAATCCACATTGATAATTCCAGGCTTAATGCCAGTCAATTCTAATTGGCTACAACATTGCTATTATTGTTGTAGAATCCTATCCTTCTGTATGTTATAAAGACTAGCTGCCATATGATAGATAGGTGTTAAATACACATTTTTGAGATGAAGTCAAGAGGAGGGAACATAAGACTCCAACTCTTGATTGGAGAAATGCTAAGAAGTTTAGAGGCTATGTTTTAAATCCAAGACCATCTTTAACAAATTTTAGAAGTCATGTTTATTAAATTTGAGAGCATAATAGGGCCAAAACTAGGAAAATTACTAAATACTAATATATTGTTAAAACATTAAAAACTTGAAAATTAAATCAACCTACTCATGTGAATCTCTATATTTTGTAACAGTGAACTCCATTATATATATAATATATGTATATATATATGTACATATATGTAAAATATTTCACCCAAGTTAGGAACCAACTCCATACATTTGTTTTCTAAACTTAAAAATCAAAGTAGAGTAGCTCCTACATGACCTCAGATGACTTGAACATGATTTACCCATATTCTTCCAACAGTTTCATGTTCTATAACTTAACCCATTGAGCTTAAGGTGCAATATTTTAAGGTACATAACCAATAACCAAATAATGTATAAATAACTTTAGCTTTTTATTACAGACTCTCAAAACAAATGCGTCGTGCAAACTCAGACACGCAAAGACATGACCTTTAAGAGGGCCTGACCCTCAGAAATAACACCACACATCTACAACCATCTGATCTTTGACAAACCTGACAAAAACAAGCAATGGGAAAAAAGGATTCCCTATTTAATAAATGGTGCTGGGAAAACTGGCTAACCATATGCAGAAAACTAAAACTGGACCCACTTCCTTACACCTTACACAAAAATTAAGATGAATTAAAAAACTAAATGTAAAAACCAAACCCTTAAAAACCCTAGAAGAAAACCTAGGCAGTACCACTCAGGACATAGGCATGGGCAAAGATTTCATGACAAAAGCGCTAAAAGGAATTGCAATAAAAACTAAAATTGACAAATAGGATCTAATTAAACTAAAGAGCTTCTGCACAGCAAAAGAAACTACTATCAGAGTGAACAGGCAACCTACAGAATGGGAGAAAATTTTTGCAATCTACCCATCTGACAAAGGGCTAATATCCAGAATCTACAAGGGACATATACAATTTTACAAGTAAAAACCAGAAAACCCATAAAAAAGTGGGCAAAGGATATAAACAGACACTTCTCAAAAGAATACATCTATGTGGCCAACAAACATATGAAAAAAAGCTCAATCATTAGAGAAATGCAAATCAAAACCACAATGAGATACCATCTCACACCAGTCAGAATGGCGATTATTAAAAAATCAAGAAACGATAGATGCCGGTGAGGCTGTGGATAAATAGGAATGCTTTCACATTGTTGGTGGGAATGTAAATTAGTTCAACCATTGTGGAAGACAGTGTGGTAATTCTTCAAGGATCTAAAACCAGAAATACCATTATACCCAGCAATCCCATTTCTGGATATATACCCAAAAGAATATAAATCTTTCTGCTATAAAGACCCATGCACACTTATGTTTATTGAAGCACTATTTACAATAACAAAGACTTGAAACCAACCCAAATGCCCATCAATGACAGACTGGATAAAACAAATGTGATTCATATACATCATGGAATACTATGCAGCCATAAAAAAGAATGAGCTCATTTCTTCTGCAGGGACATGGATGAAGCTAGAAACCATCATCCTCAGCAAACTAACACAGGAACAGAAAACCAAATACTGCATGTTCTCACTCATAAGTGGGAGCTGAACAATGAGATCACACAGACACAGGGAGGGGAGCATCACACACTGAGGCCTGTTGGTGGGTGGGGGGTGAGGGGGAGGGAGAGCATTAGGATAAATACCAAATGCATGCAGGGCTTAAAACCAAATGATGGGTTGATGGGTGCAGCAAACCACCATGGCACATGTATACTTGTGTAACAAACCTGCACATTCTGCACATGTATCCCAGAACTTAAAGTTAAAAAAAAAAAAGAGTCTTACATAAGGAGATTGCAGTTAGCTTTAATTTACATTTAATTTGCTATTGCATTTGAAACCATTCATTCCCAAGCAATGCCCTTTTTCTCTACGGTCTTTATTTATTTGATGTACAGCTCCATAAAGATGCCAGTGCAATTCTTCACCTTTCTATCAGAGGTCCTTAAGTAATTTCAGAAGCCTGTTTCATTCCTGACTTTATAAATGCAGAAACAGAGACAAAGAAGCCTTCAGTCAACAGCTCAGGGACACCTAGAGCATTGGCAGCCAGTGCCGTGGCGGGTGAGGGCCCTTGGCTCTTCAGGAGGTCCCTCTCCTAATTGCCCGGCACAGCCACCTAATTCACTCGGTGCTTTTAGAAAGCAACAGTTATTGCTGCCTGACTCGGGATAGACTGTATCATAGTCCTATAATATGTGAAATTAATTTTCTCAGTGATTCAGTGCCAGACTTTTCTCCAAGCTGAAGCTAATCCAGACAGTTAATACTATTTTCTTGATTTTTGTTGTCCAAAAGAAGATAGCTTCATCTTACCTTCAAAAGTATTAGTAGGTCTATAGGAAAGGTCTAACGATTTCTGTTTTTTGAAATACATTCTACAGCTTTATCTGTTCTGAAGAACTGAATATAACTTCTCTATTGGTATTCATAAATTATTTCATAATCAGAAAATGTCTAGTTTTCTAAGACAGTGTCTAACCAAAACAATGCAATTAAATATTATAAAATTTGACAAAAAATATACTTCTTACTCACTCTGGCATTCTATCCCAGAGCTGGATAATGTTTCGGGCCCCTGTGACCTCTGTAAATACTTGAAATGGCAAATGAACATACACTCATCCATATTTATTGTTTTTTCTTTTTTCTTTTTTTACAAACTAACCCTATAGTGCAACAGGCTTTGCTGCCTTTGGAGCTGACGTAAGCCACCTCTTCATCATATATTCAGGGACACAAAGAAGACGGCAAGTCGCTTTTTAGGGAACGCGATTACACTACTGGGTTCCTTTAGAGAAATTAAGGGCAAGGTGAACGATTGGTCAGCAGGGATGATTGAGGCTGTGGCAAGGATTCCGCAGGAGACAGTTGATTGTGAAACATGGAAGACTCTGGTGCTCTTCAGGCCTCAGCACAATCTCCAGCATTCCCGGCTTTGTATTTCAGGAGCTGGACAGGGGCCCTCCATTGAAGGACAACGTTCAGTCACGCCACGAGACAGCCTCTTTCCTTCTAGTTTCACACTCCAAGCAGGCAGAGGGAACCATAAACTTTTCCTTCCACAAAAGTAATGAAACACGTGAGTGCATATTTATCAGCCACATTTTATTTTTATGAAAACCTTGTCTTGTTACATTTCATAAAATTTAGAAGCGCAGGAAGTGTTGGACATTCTCTTGTTTATTTCCCAGCTTTGAAGTTCGGAAGTCAGAGATCAAGATGTGTCTGTCCGCAGGTGGCCAGTTAGCAGATGGCCGCTGGGCCCTGGTCTCCTACCTCCTGGTTAAACTATCCTCCTAACTGGGAGCCTTTGTTCAGGAAAGGAGCTCTGCTTCATTTAGTGAAACGCTGACGTTGTAAGCCTGCTGTGGAGTGTGTGTTTAGGCAAACAGGAGCGGTGCTATCTGCAGCAGGCTCCACTCCCTGTGGGTGAAGAAAGGGACCCAGTGTTAGGGAGGGAATTCCAACTGAAGTCGTTGTGCTCCACCATCTTTTGAGTGATTTTTCAGGGAACAACTGGGAGTGGTGGGGAGGGACAAATGGGGGACTCTGTTGGCGACCTCGTGCTGTGTGGCCTGGGCTCAGTGTTGGTGTCCTGCCCTGGCAGTTGCATTCTTTGTGCTGGAGTCTGCCTTAGGGCGGGGCCCAAGGCTTCCACCTCACCTTCACCAGGGAAGGGGACTGTGTAATCCAGCCCATTCTGAAATGATTACTCCTTATGTATTTATTCACATATTTTTTGAGACAGGATCTCACTTTGTCTTCCAGTCTGGAATGCAGTGGTGCTATCACAGTCGAACTCCTGGGCTCAAGTGATCCTCCCACGTCAGCCTCCCAAGTAGCTGTGACTACAGGCCAGTGCCATCACACTGGGCTAATATTTATTTATTTATTTATTTGATTGTAGAGATGGAGTCTCACTATGTTGCCCAGGCTGGTCTCGAACTCCTGGCCTCAAGCAATCCTCCTGCCTTGGCCTCCCAAAGCACTGGGATTACAGGCGTGAGCCACTGTGCCTGACCTAAAATTATTTTGATCTTACACTGTGCTTCTCTGCTGAAGTAATATGCTAGTCATGGCGATTTACTCATCAGCTACTTAAAAAATGTCTCTGAATGATGACAGCAGTATCCCGTGGGACATCAGGAAGCTACTTAGTTCCCTCTGCTCTGCTTTAATTTTACCAGTAGTCATTCAGGACTTTTATAGAAATTCCCATCAACATCTCCAGAGGGTTTTCAGTCTTTTCTTGAATGGTAAGATGGCACAGTGTAACCTCAACCTGCACCAACAGCTTACACTGTGTAGAATCCAAATGAATAATGTTTCCTTGCCCTCTGAGCTGCGTTTGTCACTGGAGCACTGGTAGGACCAGTGGCTTTGTAGATCAGTCCTTTTTATTATTATTATTTTTATGAGACAGAGTTTCGCTCTTTTTGCCCAAGTTGGAGTGCAGTGGCCCCATCTCGGTTCACTGTGACCTCTGCCTCCTGGGTTCAAGCAATTCTCCTACCTCAACCTCTTGAGTAGCTGGGATTACAGGCGTGTTCCACTACACCCAACTGATTTTTGTATTTTTAGTAGAGACTGGGTTTCACTATGTTGACCAGGCTGGTCTCAAACTCCTGACCTCAGGTTATCCGCCCACCTCGGCCTCCCAAAGTGCTGGGATTACAAGTGTGAGCCACCACACCTGGCTGTAAATTAGTCTTTAATTGAAACATTTTCTCATCTCACTCTCTGCACCTGATTTGGATTGAATAGGGTAGGAGGGTTTGAACCTTAAGTATTATTTTAAAGAGGGGCATTTATTCAAAGCATGGAAAATGTTAGTTGTACCTTTCCTTTCCGAGGCCCTTTCTCCGGGATCCAGCTTAAAATTTCGGTACCTGCCGGGTGCGGTGGCTCAAGCCTGTAATCCCAGCCCTTTGGGAGGCCGAGACGGGCGGATCACAAGGTCAGGAGATCGAGACCATTCTGGCTAACACGGTGAAACCCCGTCTCTACTAAAAAAATACAAAAAAACTAGCCAGGCGAGGTGGCGGCGCCTGTAGTCCCAGCTACTCGGGAGGCTGAGGCAGGAGAATGGCGTGAACCCGGGAGGCGGAGCTTGCAATGCTGTATTGACATGAAGCTACTCTGTTCAAATTCAAGGGCGACAACACTTTATACAACCTGTACTCTCCCAAGAGACGGGTTAAAAACACACATTGGGACATATTTTAGTATAGGATGGAGCTCCATGTATGTCGACAACAGGCTAGTAATGGGAAAGATGCGTAATAGATAATAAAGCTGCAGAGAATAAATCCAAACCATGAGATTCTATTTGTATTTCTTTCTTTCTTTTTTTTTTTTTTTTTTTTTTTTTGAGACGGAGTCTCGCTCTGTCACCCAGGCGGGAGTGCAGTGGCCGGATCTCAGCTCACTGCAAGCTCCCCCTCCCCAGTTTACGCCATTCTCCTGCCTCAGCCTCCCGAGTAGCTGGGACTATAGGCGCCTGCCACCTCGCCCGGCTAGTTTTTTGTATTTTTTAATAGAGACGGGGTTTCACCGTGTTAGCCAGGATGGTCTCGATCTACTGACCTCGTGATCCGCCTGTCTCGGCCTCCCAAAGTGCTGGGATTACAGGCTTGAGCCACTGCACCTGGCCTCTATTTGCATTTCTTAAATACAGTCTGATTGTGAAATCATTCTCCTATACGCCTTTGTAATTTTTTGGAGTATTTTCAGGAATTGCTGATACGTTACTCACAAGAAAAAAAAAAATACACAAAATGAATAATAAGACATAAACAAATCGAAAACAGGGAGTTTATCTGTAATGATCTTTCCTAAGCCATGGATGGCAGAGTTAAAATCTTGCCACCTCCTAAATTTGATGAGTGATACTGTAATACCACTAATTTTGGTCTTAATTTTTTAAAAAGGGGTCCTACTTCATCCTTGTAGCCTAAAACTAGAAATGAAAAACAAAAAAACAATTATTGAGGGTTTCTTTCATTAGGAATTTCACCCATTCTACTTTTGGAAAAATCAACATTTGGAAAATATGCAATTAGGTATCATCTTGGATCATAAAGAAATTTGAAAGGAAATTTTTAGAAATTTTGATTTTCTCAGTTTTTGCAGCAGATACTAAGCGTCTAATTATCCCTTGTGTGAAGAAAAGAAGAAGCTTCTTTTGACAATGATGTGTATTATTCTCAGGCTGTGTTTCTCTAACACAGGATATTGCAGAGGTAGCCACATCTCCCCCTTCCCTCGACGCTGTTTTGTTTTTGGAGAGTACTGCAGCAGTTTAGGCAACAACTAAGAACCAAGGAAACGAATTCGTAAATGCTGTTTGCCAAAACTTCATCTCCCTTTTCTCCCCCTCACCTCGAAAAGCCCCCACACAGCCAACAATAGAAACAATGCACCTAGAAAAGGAAAGAGAAAAGGAGGAGGAGAAAACAATACCAAAATGTGGTATTTTACTGTGTTGATGCTATTCAGGATGCAGATAGAAACAGCGAAAGTCCCAGCACCTCTCTGCTGAGTGCAGACAGAAGTTGAACCAAGCTTGCACTGTGGCTGCCCCTGTGCAGGCGGAGGTGTGTGATCACGGGAGAAATGTTTGTTATTACTTCTCTTCCCCGAGAAAGGTAGCTTCATTTCCTTAATGCAGAGTAGAGCTGGTGGGGAAGTGTGGGGTATTCAGGTCCTACCCGGGCACCAGGCTCCCGTCCTGACCTGCATCCATTGTCAGGGATGTCCTCAATGCCGGAATCATCTCCTCCCAGACGCAGCTGGTGGGGACCCAAGGCCATCTGGAATTCTGCAGAATGCTTCCATGATAATGGTTGGAACCTCTAGTGCATCCTTTTGTGCCACATTTTATTTTTGTGGCCTTGAAGCCACAAAGCCTTCACAGATGGCACTTTGCCAGGTTGCATCTTGTCTCCATTTTTTAAAAGTTACCTTCAATTTGATCTTTGCAGGTTTTATTTTCATATGACGCTGGATTGATGCTTTTCTTAATAATGTTCTGCTGCACAGTTAAACTACTCCCGAGAGGACATCTTTGGCATCTGTAGCTAAGCAAATACTTTCTCTGGAGACAGAATTTTAAAAAATGAAATCACACAATGGCTTTTTTTGGTAGTATTTTCATTATTTTGGTCATTAAATTAAACATTAGCTTCTAAATTTTTAAAAATAATTGTAGTTACTTAAAATTATTTCCAGGAGGGGATTTTCTCAGTTCTCTCCTTCTGCCTCACAAAAGGAATCTGCAAATACCCCTGACGCCGTACGAGGATCACGAACCAGGAACCAGGAAGAAACAAACGGCCTGTCTTCTTCCTTCCAGCTTCTCCACCCAGCCCTGACTAGTGAGTTTCCGCCCCGCACGCCTGTGCATACGTGTGCTAGTGGCCTAGCACTGAGAATTCTTCAGAACCAAGGATGACTTCAGCCTCCAGGGCCATCAACCATCAGTTATTTTGCTTCCACTGGGGCACACGAATCAAGAGTTGGTTTCTACTCTTCGAGTGCACTTTCTTGCTTGGGAAGAGTTTTCTGATTTCAGCTCCTGCTGCAGGCCTAAATGGAACCTTACTGTGACCACGGCGGGAGGGACTTCTGCCTTCTCACAGCTTTCTGATTGAGCAAAAGCTTTGAGGACATTTTTAAGAATTGCCACAGCCTACTTCAACACTCTAATTTTTGTTTATGATGCAAATTGTTAGGAATGGCCACGGCTCTTACTTCCTTATACATTTGAATCGATGATTACATATAGCAGGTGTTGAACACCTTTCATGAAAGATTCACAGGTATTTCATTTCACCCCTACAGCAGCACCAAGGAGTAGAGTGGTACTGTCTGTGTTAGCAAATGGAAATGCAAAGTTTAAGGGGTTTGGCAAGAAGGCCGCACACCTAAGACACCCATTCAGATTAACCCAAGGCTCATTTCCCTTCCAGGGCAGAGCTCCCGCACCTGTGCTGTGGGGAACCCACCACACTACGGAGCTTTAACATTCTCACTTTGTGGGAGTCACATCCTGCAGAGAAGCCTAGTCACTCTACAGGAGATGTCATAGGGGATCGGGTAAATCTCAGGGGAAAGGGCTAGACCTACTCTTTCACCAGGATTTGCAACTCTGCAGCTACCGGTGAATATTTCTTTCTTTCTTTAAGTTGGTACAATTTGTTTTTAATCCAAAAATTCTCTGCGGATCCTAGTAGGTTTTCGTGTTGGATAAATTTTAGAAAGACTCCAAAAGAGACCCCAGAGGCTGAGCGGGCACATGCCGTGGTGGCAAGAGAGTGCCCGCTGGGGATTAGCATTGCCTCTTTCAGACCCTTACCTGGTGTTAGTTTTCTATGGCTTTGAACTCTCATTCTTCTCATCTCTCAAATGGGTATAATGATATCTACCTCATGAGATTACTGACATAGAGGAAAGAACGGATGCAGAGTGGCCAGCAATTCCCAGCACAGAGTAGGCACATAGGGCAGGCTCTCAGGAAGCAGCCTCTGGGAAGCAGATATCCTGGTGGGTGCCCTCCACAGTAACTTGCCTAACGGAGGGAGAGGCCCGATGGGCAGGGCAGATGCCTAGTTGTGGTGCAGCTGCAAGCGAGACCTGTGCTGGTCATTCGGGCGCTCTGGAGCTGAGAGCCCGTACACATTTGAGGCAAGGTGCCTAGGCCTTGAGACCTCGCTGGGAACAGCCAGGAGATTTGGTGCGCCCCAGGGAGGGGCATATACCTTGGGAAAGATGACTCCTTGGGGTGAGAGCAATTCCTGGGGAGAGATTCAGCTGATGGCCTCCAGCAGCTCACCTTCCTGGAAGACAGAAGTGTCTCCATCCGGAGAGCCATCTGGCAGCACAGACATCACTGCTTCCTGTAAGTACTACGCAGACAGTAAGTAATATTCTTATTATTGTTCATTATTCAATAATAATTTATTCCATCAGAAACCTGGCCAGCAGGCATTCTCATGGCCAGAGTCAACCTCAACTCACCATGGCACAGGAAAAAGAATCATTGCACTGGAGAACAAGAAATGACCTAAGCCAGCATTGTCATCGTCAAAACTTAAGAAGAGTTTATAAAATGGGGAAATTCAGAACAAACTTAGAAAGCATTTTCAGCTGCACATCTGCTACTCAGGTGTGTGGCATCACTAAATTTATTGGTTTAAATGGGTACATAGTTTCTGAATATCACAACTAGAACATAGGATTTGGAAACAATTTTGGGAATATTTGATGATGCATATTTGAAAGAGTTAATATTTGTACAAAAACGTCACAAATTAAGTATTTTTATAACATTTTGTAAAACAGTGAGACTTCAGACAGTTATTTTTAAAAATCTGTTTTGGATCAATATCTGATAAATACTGAGAAGATAAAAATGAATGAGATAACTAAGTGAAATAGAGTATTAATACAGATTTTGGAGAAGTGTTAAATTCTGCAAGTGCCTATTATTAATTATATTATGTTTATCATATGTATATATGTACCTAAGACCTTATACAGTAGGATTCTCGAACCCTTCTATGGGGAGAGGATGTCGAACTAAACTATGTTCCTGAATGATTTCAAGCCTTATAGGAGACATTGCAGACAGGACTAAGGTAAGCAGGTACAAGTGGTCCTGACCAAGCCCCCATGGCCCATAGAAAAAATCTTGTTCTGTAAAAACCCAAGAAGAGTTGTTCTTTTCTGACCTAGTTGGTACAGGTGGGTTAGAACGTCCTGAGCTTTTGAAGGTGTGCACGAGGACATACACATCATGCTGATGGTGGCCACTGCATTGTGATCTGCCTGACTGAGGTATGAAGCCCATGGATTTGAAATGGGTTTCATTCCATTTACAACGTAAAGCACTGGTGTTAAGGGTGGAGTTGGGAAGTAACAAAGGTATGTGCGCAAATAACCAGACTCTGAATGTGCAGCATCTGGCAGCCTACTGAGGAAGTAATTAAAAAAAAAAGTGGAAATCAAATAAGCTCAACAGCTCTCTGCAGAACCTTTGGCCGAGGCATAGGCATTTGGTCATGGCTGTAGCCCTTGCTCTAGCTGTTGTCGGCAGCTGGTCTGTGTTTCTTGCTGCACATAAGTACGTTCTGCGCTGAGAGTGCCAGGCCTCGTGAGAGCCCTACCACGTCCCTCCTGGATCAGCTGGTCCACCTCAGCGCATCAGGTTACAGGTGGCAGCTGGGTGACTGAGTGGTTTTCAAGCCAAGGTTCCTTTTTAAATGACTCAAGAACTCTGTTTTATGTACAGTACCACTGTCATTTTTTTTTTTTTTTTTTTTTGAGATAGGATCTCACTCTGTCACCCAGGCTGGAGCACAGTGGTGCAATCTCAGCTCACGACAACCTCCACACACCCCCAGGCTAAAGTGATCCTCCCCCCTCAGCCTCCCAAGTAGCTGGAACCACAGGCACACACCACCACACCTGGTTATTTCTGTGTATTTTTGGTAGAGACAGGGTCTTGCCATGTTATTCAGACTGGTACCATTCTCCTGAGCTCAAGCAATCTGCCTGCCTTGGCCTCCCAAAGTGCTGGGATTACAGGCATGTCCCCACCTTGCCTGGCCACACTGTTGTTTATCTACTTGAAAACACTTCAGTTTTGACATATAGATAGGACTGGATTTTTTTCTCCTCGTTTTAATTTAGACCTGAGCGATTTAGGTGTTTACTACAGTCTTAAACTGAACTATAAAATGGCGAATGTACACAATTTGCTTGTTCTTTCTCTGACATTTTTCTTACCATTTTTAAGAGGTTAAATTATAAAAATAGTATTCATCCTCTGATTTTTTATTTACTGATTTCCTGATCAATGACTGTCTCCTTGTTTTTCACAATAATCTTCAGATTCTGGAGAACCAAGCTGCTGACAACTAGGGGTGCAAGAACATAAGCGACGTAAAGAAACAGGTAAAGAATAAAGTCAACTAAACTATGGCATCTCTCATTCAAGAGCCTCATGTGATGGGAAGTATGTGTTTCTTTCCAAGCCTCTGTTGCTTCTGAAGCCCCATGAGACGATCTCGTTTGATTCATAATCTTTAATCCAGTCTTTAAGCTCTGACAGAAAAGGACCAGGTACCATTTCATGTTCCTAAAGGGTAGAAGCAAGACCATAAAGGCCTGGGTTCCACAGAGAATATGATAATTGCATGGGGAGGTATGAAAGTGATGGCATGCTTCTCAACTTTCAAAGAAGGGCATCTTCTAAGTTGATTTCCCTCAGGGTCTTAAGAAGGGCTGGAGGAAAGTATTAATTGTTTTGCAATAACACGATTTCATGAGCAAGCATGTTGATGAAATTTAGCACCCATATCTGGTTAAAAACTCTTTTTAAAACTTACAGTCAAATGTTAATGGTGAACACTAGATAAACATTAAATTAAGGAACAAAGGTCATTATGATGAATCTTTCAAGTTATTTTATCCTTAGCCAAAGCATTAAAAAGAAATGCGAGTAAATAAAATGACTGGAAGAGAGGGAAAAAACCACTGCAATAAAAAAACAGATGACAGAATTGCCCTTTTAGTAAAGGTAGATTTACCTGGAGTTAACAAAGATTAAGATTTAAGGTCACACTTTTGCATAGGCCTCTGTATAATATTTGCAAAACTAGTGTATTTGTACTGAAGTTGATGAAGACCACGCTTTTCACCATGTATTCCTCCTTTATGTTTCCTTTGTGTTTACTGGCATTGAAGTGACCACAAGCTTTTGGAGGATCTGGGTAAGTACAAGTCAAGTTAGGGCATCTGCATTGGGACAGATTACGTAGTGCTTGTTCCTTCTGGGCACCCCCGAGTAAGAATGGCTTTTGCAATATGCTTTCTTCTCACTGTGCCCTTGGACTTGACCTTGAACACAGTGCAGGAACAGGTGTCAAATTGTTATAGAAGTGTGGCCCATGCTGCTCAGCATCAGAAACTTGTAAGCAGAGTGGGAACTAATTTGCCGTGAACAGAGTCAGAAGCTAGTCTGCAGGAAATTATCCCCCAAACGATGCAGATCATGTGAATGAAATGTGGCCTTTTCCAAATTTGATCACCATCCTAATAATTTACATGGCATCCTCAACAGCAAGTTATGAAAGAAAGGAATTTCCCAACTATCAATAATGATAAACAACTTTTGATCAACTGTGCTAGAGGTAAGACTAAATTATCTATATTCTTTTATTATTTTTTTTAAAGATAGGTTCCTTCTCTGTCACCCAGAGTGGAGTGCAGTGGTGTCGTCGTAGCTCACTGCAGCCTCTAACCACTGGGCTCAAGCGATCTCCCGCCTTAGTCTCCAGAGTAGCTAGAACTATAGGTGTGTGCCACCATGCCCAGCTAATTTTTTTTTTTTTTTTGTAAAGATAGGGTCTCACTATGTTGCCCAGGCTGGTCTCGAACTCCTGGCTTCAAGCCATCCTCCACCCTTGGTCTCCCAAAGTGTTGGGATTACAGACATAAGCCACTATGCTTGGCCTCTATATTCTTTATAGGAAAATATTCATTATTCATCAACATGTGAAGAGGTGATTGAAGAGCATTTAGCTAAAAAGGTATGAAAAGGAGAATTGGAAACAGGTGTCAAGTAATTCATGAATAAAAATCTTACGTTGCTCTTCTGGAGTGTATGAATTTTCTAGTATTGGTTAATCAAAAAAATTTGTTATTGTGATTTCTTTACTTATTTTAAATATTCTTTTAATACTTGATTTTGTGTTCATATTTTTAAATTTTTTTTCAGGTGATTTGGTATCTTCAGTTAAATATTTGGTCTTTCATTTTAGCCTCTGTCACGTCCGGCCCTCCCACACACAAATACATTCTCTTTCTCATTCTGCAGTGTTGGTGTGTGAATAGGACAAGCAGTAGTGTGGTCCAGCCAAGGACTGGGGAGCTTTGGAGGTGGAACTGCACCTTGGGGCCTCCCGGGGAATGCCTGTCAATCTCTCAAGTCCTTAGATATCACCATACTTCCCTGGATGGACACATTCAAGATCAGTGTCACCTGCCAATTCTTGAAGGATCATTCCAAAATTTGGCATCGAACCAACTCCCTTTCCTCTTGAATGTCCCACAATGCCCTGCGATAAGGAGGGGAGAGCTTTCTTCCTTCCTCTCCCTGTTTGGAAGGACCCCACCAGTGTGGAGTGACTCTATTTCCAGACTTGCTCTTCAACATGTTAAAGGAAGGGCTTTGCCATGTGAGCATTCTTCTTTCCTCACATCCTGCTTCTAAGAATTGTCTTGTTCTTAATAAGAAAACTTGATTTGACACTTAAAATATAATTTCCATTCAGGAACATGTTCATTATTTGCTCAGCAGAAAATAAACTCCAAGAAGTGAGAACCTTTTCCTTTTCTTCGCTGTCTCCACAGTGCCCAGACAATGCTAGGCATATAACCATTGCTCAGTAAATACTTCTTTGATGAAACAATGGCTTCTGTCATGGAGAACTTGCCCATCAACAGGTATTCCAGTTTCCACCCAATCCAGAACTCCTCCCTGGAGCATTCTGAAAGATGCTCACCCAGTTTATTCTGGAGCACCCCCCACCCCTGTAATGGGGAAAATTCACCACATCTGGAGATGAAGTCTTGCTCTAGCTGTGGATAAATTTAACTATTACAAAGTGTTTCCTTCTATCAACATTAAAATCTCACTACAACTTAGTATGCACAACCCTCTCTTCTCCCTCCACCATGACAAACATAAACTTTATGTTTTCTCTACAAGAGACAGCATGAAATACCTGAGTACAGAGCCTTTTCCACCCTCTCTCCTTTGCCCCAGCCAAATTCTTCTTTAGTGGATGAAACGTCACTGGTTTCTTCACCATTCTCCATGTCATTACATCTTCATATCTTTTGGTACTCTAATGCTTGCCTGCAGATATTCTGTTTTCTATCAAAACCTCTTGTAAAATGGTACAACCTGAGCAGAGCATTTTAGGGCTGTCACTTTTTTGTCTGCACACTGTGCTTTTATCAATGAAATTTAAGACTGCAAACCCTCATTTTACTGCTGAGTTTGCTGCCCAGGAAGGGCCTTGAGTCTTTTTTTTTTTTTTTTTTTTCTTTGACGGAGTCTCTGTTGCCAGTCTGGAATGTGCAGTGGCACAATCTCGACTCACTGCAACCTTTGCCTCCTGGGTTCAAGTGATTCTCCTGCCTCAGCCTCCAGAGTTGCTGAGACTACAGGCGTGTACCACCATGCCCAGCTAATGTTTTGTATTTTTAGTAGAGACGGAGTTTCACCATGTTGGCCAGGCTGGTCTCGAACTCCTGACCTCGTGATCCACCTGCGTCGACCTCCTAAAGTGCTGGCATTACAGGCATGAGCCACCGTGCCTGGCCATCTCTTGTCTTTTTTATATGGTTGAGCCAGTGTGTGGTTTGCTTTTTTCTAGGGTCAGTGAATCTACATTTTTCTGTTACATTTCATTTGTTTAATTCTTAAATGTTCACAACTTTTGCATCTTGATTTTATCTGATGACATCTGCACCTTTGCTCCCCTTTCCCAGGTGTGTACAGGACACCATAATCCCTCTCACTATTCTTTCTCATGGGGCTTTATTCATTCTATCTCCATGCTCTTCTCAACATCGGCTGCCACTGTTGGCTCACGGACTTTTTCATTCATTCAGCACATTTTTGTTAAGTGCTTGTTATGTGCCAGGAACTCTTCCACTTTATTGCCAGCAATTAAAATTAAGTTTTCCTACTCCCTAGGTTTTAGACTTGCATTGATCCACAAATCAATCCTCTTTTGGTATATATCCAAACTAGGTTTGAGTCTTCCTCCTTGAAGTACAATTCTGCCGACATTTCTTCATCTTTGCTTAAATCCCAGTGTACAGTGTTGAGCAGAGCTGCTCAGGGAAGTGGTCTCCAGGCTGCTGGCTATCTGCAGACCATGTGCTATCAGTCTCTTAAATGTTAAATGCAGACATTGAGACTGACCTCTCAACAAGTTTTAGAGCAAACTGACAGAGTAATTTTATGTCGGCAAATTTTATGTCTGGTAATAAAAAGACTGGCTTCTATTTTGTGTGCTTTTTATCATTTCTTTTTCTAGTAGTTCATTTTCATTGTCTTAGACAAAATTATCAGCTCTGAAATTTCTTCAACAAATAAGCACACAAATAAAATCTAAACTGGTCCTTGGCCACGTACTTTGCAAATAACTGATCCGGAGGATTCCTCTGTCCCAGTAATCAAGACATCATGTTTCTTTTTGCTGTTGTTTGTTTTTTTGTTTTGCTTTGTTTTTTTGAGATGGAGTCTCGCTCTGTCGCCCGGGCTGGAGTGCAATGGCATGATATTGGCTCACTGCAACCTCTGACTCCCAGGTTCAAGCGATTCTCCTGCCTCAGCCTCCCAAGTAGCTGGGACAACAGGTTTGCACCACCATGTCTGGCTAATTTTTGTGTTTTTAGTAGAGATGGGGTTTCATCATGTTGGCCAAGCTGGTCTTGAACTCCTGACCTGCCTTGGCCTCTAAAGTGCTGGGATTACAGGTGTGAGTCACTGCGCCCGGCCAAGACACCATGTTTTAAACAGCCTTGAATAATTGGAGTTTGTCATTTTGTTAATTTTGACTCTTAAACACAGGACATCAGGGTGACCTGTGGGCCATTTTGTGTCCTTAGGAAGAGTGATTTACGGCCTGGGCCTGGGCATATCTGTTTTTCTAGGGCCTTGATTGTTTTGCCCCTTCTCCAGTGCCCAACACACCACCTAACACATAGCAGGTGTTCCTTAAATATTTTGGATAAGAGAATGACTATATAAAGTCAAGTTTAAAGTATATCCAGTGTATGTGTGTGTGGCGGGGTGGAGAGGGCATCACGTGTGTACAAAGATGGTTGATATGGTGTCAGACTAATAAAATATTTGCTTTCTGGTCAACTTCCTTCCTTTACATTTTGATGCAACACATTTCTGTCCTACAAAGAAAAAATGGTGCTTGAACATGGGACAAAAGTATCTTCTGTTGCATAGGATTCATTCTTAGAATAATTTTACAGCTTCACCGATCCCTGTTTCTGTCTCTGCACTCTTGTTTCTCAATAACCGCAAATACAGCAACAAAAACTGATGACCCTTCTTCACAAACTAATTTATATCTCAGTTTTTAATATATATGTTACATGTGGTGAATCATGGCCATACATATTAATATGGAAAGCTCTGACTCCATACATGTACACCTGTTAAGCACTGACTGTCTATATGCATATGTGCAAAGCACTGCATAATTAGTGCATTACTACTTGAGCTCTTTGTAGAGGCTGATTGGAAATGCCATTCTCCTGGGATGTGTCTCCCTCATCTACCTTGTCACTGGGGTAACGATGGCGTGCCTAGGATGGGGCACCTTTCTTCCACCTGTCTCCTGAAAACTGCAGGGGCGTATGCTTGCACATATTACAATGTATAAATTAAGTGCAAAAATAGCACTTCAAAACTGTTTACCACTGCTTTAAGTTAATGAATTTCAATAAAGTTATCGCGGCATCTTTTAATCTTGGTGACGGAAGTCTATTAGAAGTTATCTTTACAAGTAAAACACAGGAGAGATTTGTGATGATATTTTGAATAATGTGTTAAAAAACACGTTCACCCAAAAACTGAATGCATACAATCATCTAATAGGAGTTTTCCCCTAAATTCTGGATATAAATGCTTAAGCTTTCACTTCAGTTCTTTGGACAACCCATTACAAGCATAAACTAGTGGGGAAGAACAGCTAGTAGACTGAGCAGTATTTGTTTACTTTAAATGAGACTGTCTTTATGAAAGTGAAACCACCGTTGCAAAATGATAACTGAGGAAATTATGACAGTCCAAGGAATCAGATCTAACCAACCCTGTCTTGCTTCTTACCCTTAAGCTGTCCTTGTTCATTCCTGGGCATGGGCCGAACTAACTTTGGGAAGGCATTCAGTTCATGGTTTGACTCTGAAATAAAATTGACAACAGTCCTTTCCAGAAAAGACCTCCTTCTTGCCTGGGGTCCAGTCTGCCTTGGCAGGACTAACAAATTAGCTACAAGGTTAGAAATGACAATTTAGGGGTCATGCAGCCTCTGTCTCCAAGAGTCTGAACCTCCTCAAATCACTCCTGGGGATAGCATCACTATTGTAAAACCTACAATCAGTGCTTGAGATATTTTGCAGATCCTGCACTCCATGGATCAGCTGACACCGCCCAGACCAGTCATCCAGGCCAACCAGTTCTGCCATCCCACCCAGGAACAGAAGACAGCAAGAAAACCTCACTATGACCCCCTGTGATTCCATCTCCAACCTGACCAGGCAGCACTCTCCACTTCCCAAGCCCCTAGTCACCAAATTATCTTTCAAAATTCTGATCCCTGAAGGCTCAGGGAGACTGATTTGAGTAATAGCAAAACTCCGGCCTCCGACACAGCGGACTCTGCATGAATCATTCTTTTGCCATTGCCATTCCCCTGTGTGGATAAATCTTCTCTGTCTAGGCAGCAGGGAGGGTGAACCCATTGGGCGGTTACAAAAGCAACCGAGGATTCCCAGCAAAAGATAATGTGGAGAATATTCCCTCCCACCCAGTGCATCCTGTTTTCTTCATCCCGTGTGCCGTTGTTCCATCACTGAGATCCAGACCTTTGGTCTTAAAAATAAAAGCCAGAAATTAGCTACCAAATGTTGGCAGTTTTTTAAGCTAGAAGAAAGCAATAGGCTGCTGTTAAGTTTGCATTTTGTGTCCGATATTGGCTAGGGTTAAAGGTTCAAGTAAATTTTATGCCTTCCACTATTTTGTTAGGGTGAGGAGATAGCACCTTTTCCAATGATCAACTAAATATGACATATTTATGCATGAATTTTTTTGCCTCTGGACTTATTGAATGTGACTTTTAACCCTAAGGATGGTTTTATCATCATCTAGCCAAGGTTTCACGTCTTCACTGCTTCTGTCTGAGTGTTCAAGGAAAAGACAAATGGCAAATTGAAGGTTTAAAATAATGACTTTGTCAGTAAATATTCCTTATTTGATGGTGGCTATAACTTTGAAAAAGCTTAAAGTTTGTGTTGAAAAAATGTGGTTCTTCTTCGTCCTGCACTTTTTCCCTCTGGGTAATAGTAAGGTAACATAGGTAACACTATTAGATTTTTTTTTTTTTTTTTTTTTTTTGAGACCGAATCTAGCTCTGTCGCCAGGCTGGAGGTCAGTGGTGTTGATCTGGACTCCGTGCAACCTCTGACTCCCTGGTACAAGTGATTCTCCTGCCTCAGCCTCCCGAGCAGCTGGGATTACAAGCGTGCACCACCACGCCCAGCTAATTTTTATATTTTTAGTAGAGATGTGGTTTTACCATGTTGGCCAGGATGGTCTTGATCTCCTGACCTCGTGATCTGCCTGCCTCGGCCTCCCAAAGTGCTGGGATCACAGGCGTGAGTCACCACACCTGGCCAACATTATTCGTTTTTAATCACAGCAATTTTTGTTAGTAACAAATTTAAACACAAATAGTCCTTTTGCTCTCTAGCATCTACAGATACTCTTGGTTCAGGATTTAAGAGGTGTTACACCCAATTGTGACTGTCCTACGAGTGTCCTCAGGCTGCGATAAGAATTTTTCCTCTTTCCTGCCACATCTTTTCTTCACCCTGTGTTTGCCTGTGCACCCATCTCTTCTGGAAGCAGCTGGGAGGACAGGGTTTCACCATCACCCGTGCTCACAACCCCATACAGTGCCTCCCGTAGAGTGGGCTTAGTCCATGCTCACTTGCAAAAGGAAACACACTGGCTCCCCTGTAGTAATTCTGGATTTTAGGGGAGATCTTAATTCAGTAAATGACTATTATGTTTTGAACTTGAATAATGAATGTAAGAGAAACTGCAGTGCATGAGACAGAAAAGCTACCTCCTCCCCACTGATAAATACTTATCACTTGGAAATAAAATGTTTAAACAATCAGACTTCATGGAGAAAATGGGCCTGGCACAGTTGCCCTGTGACGGGAACGGAGGCTCTGCCCCCAGGCTTCCAGGAAATGTTTCGAGTTGAGTCTAACAAGGCCAAATTCTATGCATAAAAATTTAATGACGATACATAATTTTAACAAGTCTGAAGTCACTGATTAAAGAAAATTAAAATGGTGTGTATGGTAGGTGCCTTAACTCTCCTTAGCATATAGAGGATTATTGATACTGCAATGAAAAAAAAGTCTATCCTGTTTTTAACCTTATTTTTTAAAAGAAAAACTGAATAATGTGTTTGATATTTGCCACCACTTTTGGGTTTAGTTTTACAAGGTTATTAATTACAGCACACTTTGATACTGGGGGAAAGGGGATTGGAGTTGAAGTAGAAAAGCTAAGCCATTCCAAAATAATGAGACTTCTCTTTCAAATACGATTTTAATTATAAAGCTATCTCGCACTTTATGCAGTATCAAAACTTGGTTTTCTTGGAACTCAGATTATACTAAAAAAAAAGGCACAGAGTCAATCAGAGATACACAAACCCACTTCCTCTGAAGATATATTCACCCAGTCCGTACCTCACTGTGGGCCAGCCAGCCCCATGCCCGGGGCCCTGGCTTCTGGAGGACCAAGCTTTTGGGAGAGCCCCAGGTTTTCCCATTCTGGTGCACACTGCCCAAAGTAGAATGAAAGGGAAAATTCCAAAGAAGCCAGAGAAGGATTTTCTCTTTCATTGAAAAGAAGAAAGTCTTCTTAAAGTTGCATTTGCTTTTTCCTTCATGAAAAGCAAACACAGAACAAAACAGAAATAGAATCAAAACCAAACCAAGAAACCCAGGGAGAGAACTTCTGTTTGACGTCCTGGGGCAAAACCTGAAGCATCTCAGTCATTCCTCCAGCAAAAGAAGAAAAGTCAGAAAGAATACCTGAAAACAAACACTAATACAGCAACCTGCTTGCCAGGGCCTCTGCCCACAGGGCTGCAGCCTGGCTTGGCGATATGCATTTTGATGTATGTGGCTTTCTTAAAAACAAGGAAATCCTGTTCTGCTAAAAAATTTCTAGTTGCTGTGGTTCTAAGAAATTAAGTAGGCTTGACTAGGTCAATTCTATATTATTTTAGTTAAAATAGAAAAAAGAAAACCTTCAATAACAATGGAAGTTTTTAATCTCATTTATTATTTAATGAAAATATATTTAAGTCATACAGAGGACCAGTTAGCCAGCTAGAAAGATGAGCAGTAATGTTACAGGTTGAGCAAAACAAAAATAGAAGAGGAATAATTTGGGTTTCGTCATCCTAGCCAAGTTTTCTTTTCCTTTGAAAATGCTGTATTAGCATTTAAAGGAGTCCGGTCTTGGTTCTCCCATTTTACGCTAAAGTTAATTAAATTTTATCTTTGTATCTAATTACAAATGTCACAAATAACTTTTTAGTAGCTAAAATTAGTTCCATTGCAAATCCCTATATTTTCAGCTAATAGTGATATTAACTAAATAATAGAGATGTTTATCAGGATAGTAGCTATGTGTTTAGGCAAAGCTGTTACCCAAATAATTACATGCATCTTGATGTAGGTTTTGCTAATGAGCATGCTTTTCACTCATATAAAGCAAGTTACTTTAAAAGGTGAGCTCATTTTGCTAAAATGACTCCCAGAAATCCCTTCAATATCATGTTTCTGAATGTGAAATCCTTTTATTATTATTATTTTAATTTTAACCCTTTTATTATTATTACTTAATTATAATTTCAAGTAAGCAGTCTTGCTTACTGATGTATGTGTCTGAGTAACTTTTCAGTTGTGTTTATGTAATAACCTTTGTGGGAAAAGAATCTTTTTACCTAAAATGATAGTTAGCCAGAGAAATGTTTAAAGGACCACCAAAATTGATATATGCGATAAATATTACATATGTTGTAATAATATTTACACATATAATATTTACATATATAATAGTATTTACATATATGATATTTGTGAAAGAAAAATATCTTAGGCCCTCAAATTATCCCTCATTAAGCTAAAAGGATAATTCAAGCTGGGAACTGCTTAGGGCCAAGGTGCTTTCCCTTCTATTCTCTCAGCTCCCGGAGACAAATGCATATCTGATTGCCTCCTTTGAGAAGGCTAATCAAACACTGAAAAGAATGCAACCATTCGTCCCTCACCTACCTGTGACCTGAAAGCCCCCTCCTCACTTCGAGTTGTCCCGCCTTTCTGGACTGAACCAATGTTCATTTTACATATGTTGATTAATGTCTCATTTCTTCCTCAAATGTATAAAAGCAAGCTGTGCTCTGACCACTCCTTGAGCACAGGACAACAGGACCTCCTGAGGCTGTATCACAGGTGCACATCGTCGTCCTTGGCAAAATAAACCTTCTAAATTAACTGAGACCTGTCTCAAATTTTCGGGGTTCCCACATTTATATATATATATATATATATCATATACTATATACACTATATTATATATTAGATACACTCTATGAGCTCTTTGGGCAGAGCTAAGATAGTAGAAGAGAAGGAGTTTTGGAAGCAAAGAAGTAGGAAATAATGGAAGTGATATAAGAATAGCTAACATGGGAAGTTTAGAGAAATGAAGAAAACTAGTATGAAGAAAAGACTATGGTAAGTTTCAGCTGAAGAGTAGTCGGATTTGGGATTGGTGATGCCGTGGTATAGTTTGTGTGTGTGTGTGTGTGTTTAAGATACTAACTAGGAATGGTTTTTTTCTGTCTCCTCTCCTTCCTTCCCCATTTTCAATCTGCCAGCCGCCCCTCTGTGGGGGTCACAGGGACGGTGGGAAACACAGCAAGCCCAAAGTAAAGCCTTTGAATTCCCTCACAGACTTTGAGTCCTCAAAGCCTGAATCCACCAAGCTGATTGTTCCAGAAGCGCCAGAGGGAAATGCCTGGGATCCCCTCAGAGAGACAGGAAGAAGGAAGGAGGAGCATGGTCAGGAAGAGGCCCCATGGGCTGGGAAGAGGGACGGTCTTCCTCAGATGGGTTCTCCGTCAGCAGACCACCCAGCCACGGCGCGGCTGTTTCCCTGCAAGCATCGTCTGTGATTCCAGTGAGTGCTCACCAGGGAGGTGGTTTTGTCTGGATTCTAGCATCCCAGGGAAAGGTTTTGCAAGGGCAAGATAACTAGGTCATCGTTCACGCCACATAATCCAATCAGATATTCTTTTCTGACCCACCAAAGTGGAACTCCTATAAAGAATAATAATTATTGAGAAACAATTTTTACTTATCTAAAGCACATTAGGAGATACTTTATTTTTCTCTCACTTTTCATACCCCATTTTTCTTCTTTTCTTCCAAGCTTCATATCTTTTCTTAGAGGAAAACCACAAAGGGTTCCCTGACGGAACACTTCAGGGCCTTTTTATCTCAGGTCTCTTTACAATCTTTCAGGGAAGAATAGCTTACAATTTATCAGAAGGAAGGAAGGTCAGCCCTCCTGAGGGGGTGTCAGGCTGCTGGAAATTTCAGAAGTTCAGTCCCCCGCCCCCTGAGTCACAGAGCAAGAGGCAGCCACGTGGGGCCACTTGGTGTGTGCAGTTGCTGCAAGGCTGCAGCCTGGAGGCATGTGGAGAGGCTCCTGCAGTAACAGAGTACGCTAGGGGATACTTCAACTTTTTGCATCCTGCAGCTTGACTTACATTTAATTCAGTAACTTCTGAAAGGTTACCTACAGTTTATCAGCCTGGTCCCTGAATTAGATCCCTGAGGCAAGCTCTACTCATTCTCACCACTCTCTGGCTGTCCCAGACCACTTGTCTCTCCCTCATGTATCTCCCCTCCCTCTATGAAGCCTTTCCCTCAGTGATTTCACCCACTCCCATGGATTTGACACTTCCTTATATTATTATCTAAAGACTAAACTGTTTTCTTGAATTTTTAGACCTTACTGCACATATCATTCAAACTCCTGTTTACTAGGAGATGAGATATTGTCTCTATCTTGAGTGCTCTCTCTAAAGGGGTAATAGATACATGAACAGATGGATGGCTGGCTGGATGGATGGCTGGATGGATAGATGACTGGATGGATAGATGGATGGATGGATGGATGGATGGATAGATGGATGGATGGCTAGATGGATGGATGGCTGGCTGCGTGGATGGATGGATGGATGGATGGATGGATGGATGGATGGATGGATGGATGGATGGATAGATGGATGAATGGACAGATGGATGGAGAGATGGATAGATGGATAGATAAATGGATGGATGGATGGATATGGAGAAAGAGATGATAAACAGATTTGGATAGATAGATATGGATAAATAGCAGATTACATTTATAGACAGATAAATATAGATGATTGATGGAGATACTGTGCCTTCTTCTGATCCACAGGTTAAGAATAGCAGTCTTGCTGTGGCCTCTGCTCTTAGGATTTCACATAAAACTGCTTTTGTCAACACAACAGCGCTCTCCATGTTGCTAAGCCTGATGATGTTTTCTTCAGAATTATTTCATTTGAACTTCAGGAGCATTTGATGCAGTGGACCATACATTTCTTCTTGAGACCTTTCACTATTTCCTGATTTTCCTTTTACTTTATTGGTTCTTTCTGTCAGGTCTATTTTGCTGTCTCTTTCTCCCCTTCTCTCTCTCTCTGAATATCAGAGAGAGAGAGACTCGTCACCCTCTTTTCTTCTCTGAGAGTCCTTCCTTCCTGGGTGACTTCATGCAAACTTATGGCTCTGAAAACACCTGTATGCAAATAGCTCACTCTTTATATTTCCAGCCAAGACTTCTCTGATTAGCTCCAGACTCTCATATTGATTGCCCACTTGACATCTCCATTGAGCTATCTCATCAATTGTGTAAGTTTTATAGGAACAAAAAAAAGTTCTCCAGCAAAACTAGTAGGTATATAAATAAATAAAAAGATTAACAGTGTTTTTCTAGTCCTCTTTGCCGCTGTGAACAGTTCCACCATTGCTCTAGCTTCTCAAGCTTCAGGCTTACTATTTCAAGCTAATTCCTCCCTTTCCTTTATCTACCACATCTGATCCATTACAACATCTTATTGCTTCCATCAAGTGTGGCCATTTTCTGCTGCTCCAGCACTAGCATCTCAGTCCCAGATGCTATGATCTTTCATCAGAACAGACCCAACAGCTTCCTAAATTCCCAATGGGTCCCACGCTGCATCAACAATTTCCTTCACTCATTTACCCAAGCCATAGTTATTGAGGACCATCATGTTTCTGACATTATTTTAGAGAGTGAACATAGAATCATATACAAAATTAAGGTGATTGTAGAACAAGAGATAGACTGTAAAAGAGGAGGTGAATAACTACCTAATTTATGTCAAGTCATTGGTGAGTGCAGTGAACAAAGATGAAGATGGGAAGGTCTAGCAGATGGTGGAGATGGAAGGTGCTGTTTTAGACAGGTGTCTGGGGAAGCCACCAAGAAAACTTCTGATGATGAAATATGGAGATCCAGAGCAAGAATTAGGAGCAAGGGTCATAGCAAATGCCTGCGTCGTTGTTTCAGTTCTGGAACTGCTGAGGTGTGGAATATTTCGAGCAGAGGAGGTGTTGCATTATCTAACCTGTTCTGAAAAGGTCTCTTGGCTGATGGGTGAGGAAGCACCTCATTCCCTATAATCCACATAAGAAGTCATTCCTGTGCACTGGTCTGTGCTGTGCTTCCCAGGTTTGCTGGCGTTCAGCCCAATGGCCTGTCTCTCTCCCTGGAATGGAATGTGGGATCTGGTGGACTGGCTTTGGCATGAACTCCTCTCTCCACTGTGACACCATTGTCCTTTGTCTTCACATCTTCCTGCTCTTTCTCCCCACTCAGATCTCGGCTCTGCCCAGACCTCCTCTCCTTCCTCTCTCCTTCTCCAGTCCTCAAGTTACAGTACTGTGTCAGTCCTTCTTACATTACTCTCCTCTACTCATCTTCTTAGTACTCATGCCTATTTGGTATTTTGTGATATTGCTGTTTATCCTTTTGTAAATTTTTATATTCCATTTTTCCTCAATGCAGTGTAAGGTTGTTGAATGCAAGGATCTTGCCTACGTTGTGATGCTAAATTTCAAGCACAGGGAAGGGCACAGCATGGTTATTTTGTTGAATGAATAAATGAATGAATGAATGACCACTGGCATTCCAGGGTTGGCTAGTCATCAAAAGGTGATGTTGTTATTGGGTTATAAAAAGGTAGATAGAGTTCTGTCCCCATTGTTGAGAGGCTTATAATATAGTGTTAGAAAGAGTGAGCACATGGATGGTTGGATCATACATCAATCTATGTAAAGATGGTGAGGTAAATGGATGAAGGTGGTATATATATATATATATATATGTATATATAGCAATATGAAGCCTGTTTAAATCTGTAGCTTCTTTTAATGGCTGCCTTCCTACGAAATCTTTGCCAGCACTTAGCTTGGTATGTAAAACTGAGTAAGTTCTGAATAATGATTTGTTTACCACATAAATATATTAGTAAATGAATGAATGTGCCTTAAATTTGAGGAAGTCCTTACCATTTATCAAGATATTCTCTTATTCAATATATAATTCACAGAGTTGAGGTGTTTATAAACTCTGAAAATAATGTGTTTAATCTGAGGAGGCACTTTCTAGGTCACAAAGGTGGTTACAGAATCAGGAACAGGACAGTAGAAAACACCCAGCTTTATTGAGAACCTCCTGCCATATGGTTTGGCTCTGTGTCTCCTGCCAGATCTCACACTGAATTGTAATAATCTCCACGTGTCATGGGAGGGACCCAGTAGGAGACAATTGAATCATAGGGGTGAGTTTTTTCTGTGCTATTCTTTTGATAGTGAATAAGTCTCACAAGACCTCATGGTTTCATAAATGGGAGTTTTCCTGCACACGCCCTCTTGCCTGCCGCCATGTAAGACATCCCTTTGCTCTTCCTTTGTCTTTTGCCATCATTGTGAGTTCTCCTCAGACATATGGCACTGTGAGTCCATTAAACCTCTTTCCTTTATAAATTATCCACCCTCAGGTATGTCTTTATTAGCAGCATGAGAATGGACTAATACATCCTGGAACATCGTAGAATGTTCTGTCACCAATCTTAGAGCGAGAGTAGGAGAAACTACAGAAAGTCCACAGAGGAGTGTTGACTTTGATCACAGGCATGGAAAAGAGAGTCCCTAAAAGAAGATAAGAAGTACAAGAGAACGTTAAGGCATGGCCTAACTGTAACCATTCAGGACTGGACTGGGACGGGGCTGGGGGATTTGCCGTGGCCACTGGGCAGTTGTTACTGATAATGGATTCAAATACAAAAAAGCTGCTGAAACTAAAGTTAGAAAACAAAGTCATGCCAGTGTTGATGAAACCCCACAAAGATCCTCAAAACTCAACCCCACCACCACCTTACAATGTGCCAACTGACGCTCTGAGAGTCAGGAGCTGTTCAAGGAGAGGCGCCTTCTACCAGAAAGAAGCCAGACCCAGCGGCCATCTCTACACTCCTATCCTTCCTGCCAAGGTTGTGTGGCCATCTGCTTAGAAGATGCCGAGATTATTTCCAAGGGAGAGATGGGAGACAAGAGCATGATCTGTCTTGAAGCTTTGGACATTGCTGTGCCTGCTGGTTTTGTGATCCCTTGCAGATTCTTGCTGCTACAACATTTCCTTTGGCAGCTTGGAAAAGAAGCAGAATGGAGAAGAAAGCCAAGGCTAGGTGGAGGTGAGGGCGGAATAGAGACACTGGAATGAACTTCCCTGCCCCAGGGCATGCTTGCAGGTGGAGCTTTAGGAGAGATGTCTCTGGCATCGCTCTGTGGGCAGTACCTCCCACTGCCTGCCTCTGGCCTGGTGAGGTGGCTTCTTGCTGTGCACGTTTCTTCTTCTGTCATTGCATTTTTTTGTGTGTTCAGGACCATACATCCCCCTCCCTCTGTGAGCTTCCTGAGGCAGAGAGTGGATTCATCTGCATCGTCCCTGAGCTGGTCACACAGAACAGGATCAATAGTGTTTCCATGGGCTCAGTCGACCTGTTTGTTCTTTGCATTTTCTTTTTCTTTCGTCTTCTCTTGGTCCTTCTTGCTGATGGGTGAGGAAATTGATGGCTCATGGATGCAGTGACCTGAAGGCTTGCGTTTTCTACCCTGGTATCTTTCTACTCCATAAACCTGCCTCTCCCAGGCAGGTGTGGCCCAGAGAGGTCATATGATTTAAAATTACAGTTTTACTAGAGGAGTCTGTGAAGATCACTGCTTGACCCTCATTTCTTTTTAGTCTTCTTTTAATAGTCTTTGTGTCTGTTCTATCTGTGTGTTTTATGTGAAACCACCGCAAATCTTTATTGGAAGCATCTGTGGTACAAATTAATAATAAGAAAATATTGGAGGCTACATAGCATAAAAACGTCTGGTTAAATCTTTTTAGATATTTAAGTGTATTTTTTTTTTCCTAAACCAATGCTCTATCTAAAGTAACGTTCCACACAACGTTTTCTTTTGCAACTTTAGAAGCCCTTTTCAGTGAGCATCATAGCACAAGCTAGCACAATCTAAAATGAAAGGGAACATTAGAATCGATTCTTTAGCAATTTTGCACAGATGTGTTTTGCAATGAGCAGTGGCCTGTACTTTATCATGCATCTTTAAAGGAAGTGGTTTTGTTACAGAAATTTCAACTAAATAAATAAATAAATAAATAAATAAATAAATAAATAAAAGACTCTCACTCTAAATAATTATGAACTTTTTTTTTACAGTAGAAAATAGAAACTAGAAATATCTATATGACTTTCTTTTGGCAATATTATCCGTTTCTTTGTGTTATGAATTATATCAAACATCCAAGATCACATGTGCTATTATGGAAGAAGTAGGAATTATCTGCATTTAGCTCCCACACCATAATTGCCATTTACAATACACATTTTTTTATACATAGCTCATTTTAATAGTGAGAGTATCAGACTATAAACACCAGCAGTTTTCTTTAATTACTATCTTATATTTTGAATGAGCTCCTATTAACAAAAAGCTTTTTGCATGCTAAAATATTTACAACCATTTGTTAAACTTAAACCATTAAGTGGGAAAATAATAAAGTTTTAATTTTAGCCTCAGACAAAAAAAAAAAAAAAAAAAAAAAAAAACAAAAAAACAATGAATGATTACACTTACTGTGGCTAGTAATTGGCCAGTTGGGTTTTGGGGCTAGAATTTCATTTCCTTCCAGCTTGTCTAATTCCAGTTTTTATTTTTCTGCACTTGAATATTAGGCAGTAGAGCATGCCAAGATTGTCAGTGTGGATAATGGATTCTGAGCCTCTCTTTATAGACATGCTTCATTCACATTATGGGTAAGGATCTGGGGAAATGTTCTTTGCTAATCTAGTCAGTAGCCTCCAGAGAGACCCTGGAAGGAAGTGCTCTGGCCAAAGCGGGCTGTGGGCTTTGTGCATCCCTGACCTGTTTCCGTGTCAGCCACAAGGCAGAACAATAGCAAGCGAGGTCAAGAAGACTTTCAGCCTGATTTATTCAAAAGTAGAGGGTTTTTTAGTGTTTCAAGGAGATTCTGCATAGACAACCAGGAACAGCTAAGTAAATTCCTGCAAGCCACAGCAGAGGTCAGAAACCACTCTTGTTGGGTGACAGAGTTTTACTTCTCTTCAACTTCCAAGCTAGCAACCAGCTGGTAGAAACCCCTGTCAACTGGTCTAAGGACGGATGACTATGATATGTAGGAAGGTGCCACCTGTGAAGCAATGGGGAGCTGAAGAAGACACTGGAATAGTTATTGTAGCTATTTCCCAAGACTTAGAGCTGGAGGAAACGCCAACACTGAGAGATGGACAGTCCGTGGGGAAGTCTACAGAGACTGGAGAAACACTTGCGTCTTCTGCCCTGAAACCAGCCACTCTATTCAATGCCTCCAGCTAATCACCTTCACATGATTTAAAAGCAAAAAGACTTGTTTCTTTTATTTATCTATTTACCCTAATTAATGATCACTTTCTAGCTCTCGTGTATTCTCAAATTAATGTATTTGCTTCTCCTGACAATGGTTTTCCGAGTTTAATTATTTTCATAGACAAAAATCTCTCCAATGCAAATAGAAACTTAACTGTATAGTTCTGTCAAGTCACTCCACAGTGGCGACGTCTCATGGATTGTTGGAGAACCCACATGCAGTCTTTGGCATTTGATGTTTAAACAGAGACAAAAGAACAACAAATCCATGGTGGACTAACTATAGGAGCTGTTTTCATTTTTTCTTTTCTTTTTATTTATTTACTTTTTATTGACCCAGAAGATGAAGAGGCATGTCCCACATACTCTACTTATCCATTCTTCTTTTTTTTCTAAATGAGTATTCCTTTGTCTTAATTTCTAATAAAAATTTAGTGTTTCTGGTAGAGTTTCTTGGAATTTTAGGGTGGAAAGCTGGTGAGGACAGTTAAAGGATTACTAACAAACACTGTGAAAATTGATAGAATTTTTTCACAGCAATCAATACGAAATGTCATAATAGATACATAGGCATACAGCATAAACAGATAATTCAAAAGTAAGGAAATGCAGCTCGTCAGCGAATATGTAGGAAACTGTTAAAAGGTGCTGTGTGAGGGTTCTCCAGAGAAACAGACCAACAGGATGTGCTTACCCAGAGGAAAAGATCTACTATAAGGAACTGGTTCCCATGATTATGGAGGCTGCATACCAAGCTCTGCAGTCTGTGGTCTGGAGACCTGAGAGAGTCCATGGGTGAGTTGCAGTCACAAATGAAAGGCTCAACGCAGCCATAAAAAAGGATGAGTTTGCGTCCTTTGTAGGGACATGGACGCAGCTGGAAACCATCATTCTTAGCAAACTATCACAAGAAGAGAAAAACCAAACACCGCATGTTCTCACTCATAGGTGGGAACTGAACAATGAGATCACTTGGACTTGGGAAGGGGAACATCACACACTGGGGCCTATCATGGGGAGGGGGGAGGGGGGAGGGATTGCATTGGGGAGTTATACATGATATAAATGACGAACTGATGGATGCTGACGAGTTGATGGGTGCAGCACACCAACATGGCACAAGTATACATATGTAACAAACCTGCATGTTATGCACATGTACCCTAGAACTTAAAGTATAATTAAAAAAAAAAAAAAAAAAAGAACTGGAGACTCATTGTAAAGAGAACATCACCAACGCATATGTTCATCAGGCTATATAAAGTCAACATGAAGGAAGGAAGGAATTCTAAGAGCATGTATTTTAAAAATATTAATATATTTAAAATATATTTTATTAAAATATGAATATCTTCTAAAAGTTAAAAAAAAAAAAAAGAAAGGCTCAAGACTTGGAAAGAGCTGATGTTTTAGTTCAAGCCTGAAGGCAAGAAAAAAACAGTGTCCCAATTCACAAGCAGACAGGCAGGAAAAATTTCCACTCGCTCAGAGGAGGTCAGTCTTTTGTTCCATTCAGACTTTCAACTGATCGGATGAGGCTCACCCACATTAGGGAACACAATTTGCTTTATTCAGTCTATCAACTTAAATGTTAATCTCATACAAGCATCTTCATAAAAACACCCAGAATATTTGGCCAAATATCTGGGCACCCTGTGGCCCAGTCAAGTTGACATCAAATTCTATATCACGCACACCATTCCCATCAATAAACCTCTTGTTCTAACAAAACCCTTCTCTGCCACACAAAGACCTTGTTTCTCTGTCCTTTTTTACATACGTTTTCTTCTGCCCTTCTAAGTCTTACTTATCTTTCAAAGCTAACTCTTTAAATTGCCTTTTAACTTTCTTTACTAGCATAACACTTCATGCTTACATTCATGTAGCACTAACTACCTATCCCAGTTCTGGCATTTAGCCATTCTTGTTGCTCAAAACATTCACATGAAAAAGTAATGATATCTTTTTTAATGTGTAATTTTTTTGGTTAAAAAAATGGGTGCCCAGGTCTATTGCTGGTATGAATATAAATAAGTGTAAGCCTTTTAAGAAAGCAAATTGGCAAAAATCTTAAATATTCATACCCGCTGATTCAGTTTCCTTACTTTGGAAAATCTTCCTAAGATAATAATCCCCAAATATGGGATAAATTGGATGCATACAAAACCTTTCATCAAGCTGTATTTATAATAATAATAAAATTATAAGAAATGACCTAAATTAAAAAATATAGAAATGATTAGTTATAGCATGTTACCACTAGGCAACAAAATATCAAGTACTCTTCAAAATGTTTGTAAAAGTTTCTAATAATGTAAAATGTGCTTATGTTAGATGACAAATAACATGGTAGTATAATTACCTTATAAGATATGCAAAAAAGACTAAAGAATTTCTCAAATATTAGCAAGTAGTGACTTGGTGATAGTAAAGCTGCATGTGCCACCTATTTTTGTCTTTCATGTGTTTTTATTAAAACCAAACCAATAAAAAACCCAAAAGAATAATTTGACAATTCAGCTCAGTTCTACTCCTTTTTTCTTGTTTTACTACCTAATTAATATAAATAGCATGAATCATGTTTTAAATTTAGAGAATGTTGTATAAATGGGAGCTTAAAAATTCCTGTTATAGAATGTATTTTAACCAGATCATCACTGTTATTCTGTAATAATTATTTCACTTGGCAAACAGTTTTAGACTGTGTTCTGTGAATAAAGTACTATAGAAGCGGCCTTGTACACCAAAGATGATCCAGCAATCCCACTGCTGGGATATGCATCCAAAGACGATGAAATCAGCCTATGGGAGAGACATTTGCACTTCCATGTTTATGTAGCACTGTTCACAATAGCCAAGATATGGAATCAAACTAAGTGCTCATCAGTAAATGAATGGGTGAAGAAAATAAGGCACACACAATGGAACACCATTCCACCGTAAAAGAGAATAAGACCCTGTCATTCTCAGCAACGTGGATAAGCTTGCAGAAAATTACATTAGGTGAAATACCCCAAACCTAGAAAAACAAACACTGCACGATCTCACTCAGATGTAGAATCTGAAGAAGTCGATCTCATTGGAGCACAGAGTAGAACAGCGGTCACCAGAGGCTGGGAAGAGGGGAAGGGGAGAGAGCGAGGAGAGGTTGGTCAACAGGTACAAATTTACAGTTAGATACAAGGAGTAAGTTCTGGTGTTCTACTGCACACTGGGGTGACTAGAATCAATAATAATGTATACTTCAAAATAGCTACAAAAGAGGATTTTAAATGTTCTCACCACAAGAAATGACAAGTGTTTGAGTGGATGGATAGGTCAGTCATCCTTGTGTTATTTGATGATTACACAATCTCTATATATATATCCAACATCACACTGTACTCCATAACCATGTACAGTTATTATGTGTCAATTAAAAACAAAATAAAACTTATTTTAAAAAGTCCATCCATTTAAGAGAAAAAGTAATTAGAAAATCGAATCCTGGGTCAGGTGCCATGGCTCGCGCTTGTAATCCCAGCACTTTGGGAGGCCAAGGTGGCCAGATCATGAGGTCAGGAGTTCGAGACCAGCCTGGCCAATATGGTGAAACCCTGTCTCTACCAAAAAATACAAAAAAAAAAAAAAAAAAAAAAAAAAAAAAAAATTTAGCTAGACATGGTGGCGTGTGCCTGTAGTCCCAGTTACTGAGGGGATTGAGGCAGAAGAATCATTTGAACCCCAGAAGTGGAGGATGCAGTGAGCCGAGATCACACCACTGCACTCCAGCCTGGGTGACAGAGCCAGACTCCATTTCAAAAAAGAAAAAGAAAATTGAATCCTGATACCAAAGTTTTTCTGCTTTAAAAATGTATGTTGAGGTTGATTCTAAGGTATTTTAAAGATAATCTCTGCAAAACTGCCTTTGGTAAATGCAAGGTCAATTCTGGGTCCAGTATCTAGGCATTGCCCTTTGCCACCACCATGGTGCAGACTTACTGTTGGTGTATTCCCATCCTTGCCCAATTTGCACCATTATGCACAGATTATAAAAATCAGTCCATGGAGGTTGGTGAGTTGTGAGAAAATTAAAACAAAATAATAGCAGTAACTTCACATCGCTCATATTGTGCTCAAGAATAACACATTAAAGACTCACCTCCACCACATTCTTGGTTGCTGCCATCATGATGGGCAGCTGTGCCCTCAATGAGGCACATTTCCTTTGCAGGTGGAGGCTGCAGCATGCCAGAGATTTCTATGATGCACTCTGGGCTGCCCGAGTGTAAGCAGAAACAGTGGAAGCTTGGGGGTGTCTGTCTGAGGCAGTTTGAGGTGAACTCAACATATATATTCAACATTCATGCAAACAGTGAACTTTCTGTAATACATCATGTGTGTTTCACTAGAAACTAATGTTTTAAGTGGTTTAACAATTGAATCCAAACCCAACTTCCCAAATACCCACCAACCTTCTTCCTTTGGTTTTACAGGTCTCTGAAATGTTACCAAGAACCTCCTGGTTCTGAGTGCCTTAGTTCACGAAATGCTGCCCTATCAGATTTTGGGGATCTAGATTCTAGAACAACCACTTTCAATCTTGGGAAACAATAATATCGATGATAAAAATGTCCTTGGGGGCAGGCCCTATGCTGTAGCTGTTTTCATGTAAATACCTTCAATGGCACATTAAAACTGAGGCAGAAAACAGTGATTATGTCTTCTAAACACGGACTTGTAGTTTCAGACCCATGTTGCTATGGCAACGAAAATGGCATTCTTTTAATTCATCAAAAATGTATTTCATTCATACAGTACTTACGTTTCAAGACTGTTAGTAAAGATTGAAGGAGTTCAAGCATGTAAAACACTTAGGATGGGGCCCAGAACAAAGAAAATATAGAACGAATGCTAATGCTATTAATATTCCAATCTCTTTAATTTGCCAAAAATTTATTGGACACTTCTATGTGCTGCACAGTGTTTTAGACTATGCCAAAGTAGAAGACCAAAGGATAGAATATATACTGTAGTGGAACTGGCAATCTTTTGTTAGCTTTCAGGTTTGTGACATGAAAAGGATGATAGCAGAATAAGGCAGATTAATGTGAAAAGAGGAAGTCACCAGAAAATGGCAGACGCTTTAATAACATGAGAATGAATGTTTGCAAAGGACTTCCCCTGTGGCAAACATTGGATGCATGTCTCATGCAACTTCCATGACTGTCCTTCATACAGACAAGGATATTGAGGATTAGAAAAGAATTGGCTGCAATACCCACAGTTGGCAGAACGGCGTTTACTCTGAGCCAATGTGTCTTCAAGCCGGGTGCCTGGAGTCTTACCCCTTCGCGCTGGTACCCTAGAGTTGATAGACAGGAACTTGCTCACCACGGCGCCAGCCTTTTGTAACAACGTGGTGGTCTCCATTTCAGTTGGGAAGCACCGAATGCATACACAGTCTGTGTGCTGAACACGGAGCAAGGTTTTCTGAGCCAAAGGTTCCCCTGCTTGGGTTGAGTTGGGATCTCTGGAGGTTACCTCAGTCCACTGAGGTAAATAATGATTGGTATCTCTGTGTTCCACACTAATATTGTTAATTCTATTTTAGTATGTAATTGATAATATTCTTCTGCCACTGAAATTAATTCGAACCAGATGCCCAGACTTAATATTTCCAGCATTTGCTTCAGTGGCCCTTGGTTTCAGCATAGTCATTCTCTGCCTGGAATGTGAGTGGGATTGGCAGATGGTTTTAATACTCCCTTCACATTTCAGGTCCCACTGGGCAATATTTACCTTCTGATAACTGCTTAAAAAGATGCAGAACTATTAAAAGCTAAGGTTTTAATGGACATTATCTCATCACCAAACTATCAATGCTCTTCTAACCCATTTTCTATCTCCTACTTATACTTTTGACCTCTGGAACAAACACGCATTCTTCTTGTGACAAGTGTCATGAGAGTTTAATTGTGGTTTGATTGTTTATAAGAACCGTGTCCAGGCTCCTTGAATATGTCCTAGTTTCATGCTTTTTAACTATTCTATTTTTCCCTCCTTGAAGTTAGCACACCTTTTTCCATGTCTATCTTAAGGTGTTAATTTGGGTTCAAATTCTAGTTGATTTGTATATTGTATGACTTAACTTTTCAGAGTCTCTGTTTACATAAATCGATGGATAATAGTACCTAGTTTTTAGGCTGCTCTGAGGATGCAAAGATACAGTATATATCAAATTTCTATCACAGTGTCTGACATTTTAATAACCTATTGCATGTGATTTGGTTATGACATCCTTTTATTGATAAGAAGGTCTCCTTGCACCTCAATCTCCATCTGATCACATGAACAATATCTTTCATTTACGCTGCTTCTTGTGGAGGAGAGATGGCTGGAATTGTTGAGTAGACTAAGTGCTTTATGTATACTGTGTCATTAAATCCCCAACAATCCTCTGCTAGATAGGTGCTATTATCTCTGCCCATTAGATGAAGACACAGTGTGGGTTAATAACTTGCTGACGATCTCACAGTGTATATAGTGGAGGAGTGGTGAAAATGTGGGGCTGATTCCAGAGCACATGTTTTCCATAGCTACTTAGTGATGCCTCTGAGGGAATTGTATGGTTATTTTTTATATAACTGAGCCTGTTTTATTGACCTCCAAATATGTAGGTCTGTTATGAGATGTTTAGATCCTAATTCAATGATTACATCCCTATATCTAATAGCTCTTCTTTCTTTAAACCACAAATAAGATTCAATCCATGTGCTATACAAGTTTTGCAGTAAGTGCTAATTAGAAGTTAAAAAATCTTACTGTGCTATAAATATCCAACCCTTTATTTCTCGGATTTGACACCCTAGGTGACTATATAATATTCACATATAAGGACTTACCTACATTTTCTACAACTTGTTCAGTTATGTAAGAAAAACAATTTTTTAAAACGAGTTTTGGTTTGGAGACAGGGTCTTGCTCTGTCCCCCAGGTTGGAGTGCCGTGGTGTGACCATTGCTCACTGCAGCCTCCACATCCTGGGTTCAACTGATCCTCCTGCCTCAGCCCCGAGTGGGTGGGCCTGTAGGTGTGCACCACCACACCAGGCTAATGTGTGTATTTTTTGTAGAGATGGGAGTCTCCCTTTGTTGCCAAGGCTGATCTCAAACTCTGGGCACAAACAATCCGCCTGCCTGAGCCTCCTCCCAAAATGGTAAAATTACAAGTGTGAGCCACCGTGCCTGGCCAAAAAGAAACGTTAAAAAAAGTAATGGAATGGTAAAGAATAAATCTCATGACAGCCTCTGCTGCCTTTGCTTCTTAGCGTTAGCTCCTGAGCTGCCTCTGTGGGGGCTTCCCCTCGGGCTCCCAGAGCTGCTTTGCCTGGAGGGTCAGAGAGAAACGCCTTGGACTCGCTTGTGTGACAGCGTCTGAAAGCCTGACTCCCTGGCCCCTGGAGAGAGTGAACACTCAGGATTCCCCTGTGGGGCCAGACTGCAGTGCCAGGGACCTCACCTGAGATGAGGCTGTGGGTGGGCTCCTTCCTCTTCTTCCTCTTCCCTGTCAGTTTCTCCTTCTTGAAGGTAAATTCTGGTCTTAATTCTGGTGAGTTCTGGTTTCTTCCTGGGGAACCAGACCTGAGACAGGAGAAAAACAAGTCCTGCTAAGTGGCAGAGGCCCATTGCCATTCCACTGGGGTGGTCAGTTATCTGGGTTCTATTCGCAACTTCTGCTGCAAGGTTGAGAGCCTTTTAATGCATTTGCTCAGGCTCTGGGCGGCTCTACATTCAGCTCCTCTTTTCTAAGATCTGAATTTTGCATGAGAGTGTAAGCCACACACTTCCGATCTTTGGCAATACTCATGATGTAAACTTCTCCTTAAAGGGGTTGTCTAACAGCTCATATTGTAGATTATTGGGTGACAGGGTGTGAGGTAGAATGGCCTTCTGGCCCTCTCCTTTCCTTCATTCATGAGGTCGGAGCAGCTGCTTCCTAACTCTTGTAAAATGCTTTCATGCTTGTCAACTAAATGTAAGAGCAATTAGAAAGCCGTCCTAAATAAATATCTAATGAGAATCTTCCATGTATAAGATTTAATGCCCTGTGTTCAATGATTTAAAGTATAATTCTATATATTGACTATCAAAAGTATCTAATGTAGAGAGGTGGCTGAAATAAGAAAATAATTAGACATATTGGACAGTCCATCAACAGCTACCTGAAAGAGGTCACTTATTTATTTCAAGAAAGAAAGTTGTTATGTTTCTACATTGACAAGTATGTTAGTCAGGGTTCTCCAGAGAAACAGAACAAATATATATATCCTATTGATTGTGTGTGTGTGTTTATATACACACACACACAAATATATACACACACATATATGATATGGTTTGGCCGTGTCCTCACCTAAAGACAGCCTCTACCACAGCCGTGTAGAACTGTGAGTCTATTAAACTCCTTTCCTTTATAAATTACCCAGTCTCAGGTATTTCTTCATAGGAGTATGAAATGGACTAACACACACACACACATATATATATATGTATATATGCTTCTGTACATTAGATATTTCAGGTCTTCAGACATAGGATATATATATATATATCCTATCTCTCTCTCTCTCTCCATATATATCTGAAGTCTGAAGGCCTGAAAACCAGGAGCAACAATATCCAAGGGCAGGAGAAAATGGGGGTCTCAGCTAAACATGGAGAGCAAATTCTCTTTTCCTCCACCTCTTTGCTCTACTCAAGCCCTCAACACATGGAATGAGGCCCATCCACATTGTTAAGGGCAGATTTTCTTTGCCCAGTTTCCCAATTCCAGTGCTAATCTCTCTTGGAAAGACCCTCACAGACACACCCAGAGGATATTTAACCAGCTATCTGGGCATCCCTTAATCCAGTCCAGTTGACGCATAAAATTAACCATCACAACAAGCTGAGTTGATGTTGGATTCGTGGCATTTTAGGTAGAGGGAACAGCAGATACCAAGAAAATGAGATAGGCAGCAGTGGGGATATTTGAGAAACTTTAAGTTTTGCTTCTAGTTGGAAAATTTAGAGCTGAAGGTGGGGTTTTTAGGAGCTGATGCTGGAGAGGTTTTGTTACAGCTTTAAAAGTGGAGACTCTCGAGTGTTAATGCCGGTTATCCTTGGGGGCTTTGAGTTACAGGACAGACCTAACGGGATTTGTCTTTGGTGTGGTCACCGGGGCATCTGTGCAAAGCATGCTACAGAAGGGCCAGCTAGGAGGTAGGTGATAGTGCAGAGAAGAGGCAGGGAGGTCTTGAAGGAAGGCAGTTTCATAGGCATTAAAGAGGAAGGGATGAGTTCAGGAAACACAGAGAGGTGGATTTGGCTGTTGACCAGATGTGAGGAAGCAGGATGGGGCTGGGCTAAGGCAGAGGTGTTTGGTTTGGGAGGCCCCACATAGAAGGTGGCCCCACATGTCCAGGCAGAGACTACAGGGCCCAGACCAGAATTTGGGGTGGATGGAGAAAAACGATGACTTTGGTTTGGTTACTTGGTTGTTGGTTTGGTTACTTTAAAGACACCTGTGAGGTGCCGGAGGAAGCCCAGGCAGTAACACTCAGTTTGGGATGGCGCAGAAGGCTTTTCTTAAACATCTCATGAGCCTCTTCTCTGAGTGTTTTTCGGTTGGAGATGAAGTGCTGAGTGTGGCAACATTTCGAAGTGCAGCAGGGTCCGGCAGGTTGTCCAACTGTCAAGCTGCATGCACAGGTACCTAGCTTTGTTTTATGATTAAAATCATAACTTTTCATTGGTAAGGCTTCATTGAAACCTTTCAGAGTGCTACCCAAAGATTCATATACTTGTTAAAAATAGCAAATTCAAGTGATTTATGAATTGTCCATTTATGACGTTGTGCGGCGTTGACCTAAAAGCATGGGTTCGTGTTTCTTACTCTACTGGGACATCAGGGCCCCCCAGTTTTCACCAACACATCAGTCAACGTGTATTGATTACCATTCCATATCAAACTCCATGTCAAATCAAAGAACTAGCAAACACCCTCACTACTCTCAATGAGTGAATAGTGCAATTCCTGAGACAAGACGGACACACAAAACTCTCAGTAGCCCTCAAAACTATGAGTCTTTTCCCAGGAGTTCAGTGAGTGCTTTGAATGCAGAGGAGAAAGAGACATCATCTGAGCTAGCTGTGGCAAAACTCTAACTTCAACTGGTTTTGAGTGAGAAGTGGGTCTCTGTTAAAACACTAGTAATGTAAAAGCATAGTTGCCATCTTGTCATGTTTTGTTTTAAAATGTCACTTTATAGCTACTAAAATTTGAATCTATGAATCTGTTAAATGATGCAAAATTTCTGTGATAAGTTACTGTAATCAACCACTATAGAGCGTTTATGGACTAAACTGGATTAATTTATCTTCTACTATAGGCACCGCACACCATCCTCCGCAAAGCTTCAGTCAATCACTGCAGGTGACCAGGAGCGCTGTGTGAGCCCTGATGGGAGTCACGTTCAGGTTAAGATCAAACAGAACGGCAGTGAGCAGAAGCATAATGGGAGACGATAACATCTCAGAGGTGGCGGGAGGAGGAGAAGGTCAAGCCAGGCAGTGGTGGGTCACAGCAGCACGGCCAGGCACACACCTTCCCCTCATCAGAAAGACACTCAGAAATACTGAGGAAGAAACCATCTTTTCTTTTTTTTTTTTGCAATTAGGCAAAAATAGCTACAGGGAGAAATAGATCTCATCCAAGTCAATATCCAAGTGACTAGTTGATGACAACTGTGATACCTTCCATGAAGAAGCCCGATGATCAGGTAGCACAGGATGGAAGGTCTGCACCTTTTCAGGGAGGTGGAGGAGCTGGTTCCATGAAGAGCTGACATGCAGGTTGAGAACCGAAGGACAGGTGGGAATTAGCTCGGAAAAAGAACAGCAGAATCCAGTGTGTGCAGCACAGTTGATAGGGAAGGTGGGTGATACACGAAAGGAGTTAAAACAAAAAGATGAAAAACTGAGTCGAGGTGGTCGGACCAGGAAAAAAAAAGAGGAAATTGCCTTGTGCAGAGGCTTGACAGGCTGGAGTGAGTTGAGGGGACTCTGTGTGGGACTGGAGTGTGTGTGCATCTGGCTGGTCAGGCAGGAGACGGGAGACAAAGGCCAGGAGTCAGAAACAAAGACAAGACAAAAAACAACAGTTATGAAGCAAAACAGAACAAAAGTGGGACTTATCTGTCATCAAGTTTCTGTCAATTTTTATATCATCCCAGTGACCATCAGTACCTGAACCTCTGCCTCCGTCTTACTTGACATCCCGGTAAGGTGCCTGGTGGGAAAATTCACTCATTAACTCGGTTAAAGTTAAGGACAGATATCTGTGTTTTAAAATTCCTCCACCTTGGCTGGCTGGCTCTTTTTCCAGACCTTTCTGTCCTCTCCTCCTCACTCCCCTCCTCTCCTCCCCACTCCCCTCCTCTCCTTCTCACTCTTCTCTTCCTCTCCTCTTCCCTCCCCTCCTCTTCCCTCCCCTCCTCTTCCCTCCCCTCCCCTTCCCTCATCTTCTTTCTCATCTTCTCTCACCTCCCTTTCAAACCTGCCCCCTCTGCAAATGAAGAAATCACCAGCCAGCCCACCACACTCCCACACAGAACTCTTCCATCCCCCCTCCACGGAGGCCTGTCTCTCAGCCTCACCCAAGATGGACTCTTCTTGGCCTTAAGAACCTGGTGAGAAAATTCATCACTCAATACTTTACCAAAGGAACCTGAGCAGGGCTTTAGCAGGCAGGTGCAGAGGCAGCCTGGGAGACACAGGTCAGAGCCAAGGGTGGACTGAGGTCTCTGCAGTTGGCGGGAAGGTACAGGATGGCCGCTGGCTGCCACAGGAATGCAGGCAGCCAGCGAAGGCCTCACAGGCACGGCGGCACCTTTGACCCTGTTTTCTCTTCTGGGCGTCTGTTTTTTCATCTTTTGTTTTTGCACCTGCAGCCTTTGTGTGCTTGTAGCCTCGGCAGTGTGATCAGCTTGACCTTAGACAGAAAAGTGAAAACATTCCTGGAATAAGCTGGCCAGTTATGAGGCCAACTTTCTAGCAGGTCTGAAGGTATGCCCCAGGGCCTCTCCATCCAGCCACAGACGGCTAGTTGGATGCCTGTTCTGAGAGTCATGGTCTTGATGGATGAGCACATCAGGTTTCTTTCTCCTCTGGAATGGAGTGTTCCCAGGCCCAGGCAGTGCGGACGCACCAGACAGTGTGTGGCGTCGTTACAGGAGCAGAGCACAGGTGACCTGCACTGTGTGTTTGCTCAGAGAAGGCCTGGAATCCTGGGCCAGCGTCTCAGCCGCTCCCTTCATTGCCAGCAGTTGTTCTAAGCAAATCACAACTTCTATGTTTATTCCACTGAGGTAGCAGTAGAAGACAGAATGCTCGAACATGGTTCCACTTTGGAAGCTGCCTCCCCTGCCATATCAGGGATGTATTGGGAATTCATCACATGATGAAAGAACAGTGATGTGACTGCAGTGTGACACCTGCCTCTCAGGACACAGCAGACTGCAAGGTCACCCCTGCCCAAGCTGTTTGGAATTCATTCCGCACTGAGCTTCCTCAACTTTCACCCTGTTCTCACCTCCAGCAAAGCTGCCGTTAGCTTTCCTTCTTCCCAAGCGTGTTCTGTCCCTTTCTCTGGGGTTGGGAAGTAATCAGATATTTTGGGCTTGTAAAATCTCCTGCTGGGTTGTCAGCATAGGAGCCAGAAAAATAAAAGAACATGCCGAGCAATGTGAAGAAAAAGACAAGATTTAATTACCCCTTCTGCTTGCTTATTTCAGAAGGTATTGGAAGCTAGTACCTCTGTGCATAATACGAAGCCAATTTAGCATCGTAACGTCTGCTTAAGCAAATGACAATAAGTGAAGAAAATATGGCAATCAGGAATAAAATGTTCCTGGGGGCTGTCTTTGATGGATGCTTTAGAAGAAAAAAATGTTTCTGAAACCTGGTTGGCGGGCATCACGAATAATGCAGTTTGCTGGTCAGGTAACTTCATAAATCTCTGTAACCAAGACGCTGTGTCCTTCCGCCTAAATTATCCCACCATAGCTATAAATCAGTAGCAACTATTGACCTGAATCAGGGAAGCACAGTTTGCAGAACCTAGTTCGTTGCCAATCAAGGATGGCTGAGTCACCTTACACACAGGGCAGCAGCTTTGGGAAGCTCTTGTCTTGAACAGATCCCCATTCCTTTGGAGATGCTCTTGGTCCAGATCAGAGAAAAGAGGGTGTTTACGCAGTGTTGAACAACACAGTAATAATCACCCTTTATTTCCTCCACACCAAGAATTCAAAAATATCTTAAATCGCTTTCACTCAACATCCTCTCTGCCCCTGAACACAAAACAAAACTCTTCTGACAAAACATAGCACTGTTTCAATGGCTAGTGATACTGTTTTCTTCTGTGTCCCCACCCAAATTTTATCTCAAATTGTAATCCCCACGTGTAGAGGGAAGGACTTTCAATCCTTACCTGTAGAGGGAAGGAGGTGATTGGCAGTTCCCCCATGTGGGTTCTCATGATGGTGAGTGAGTTCTCATGAGATCCCTGACGGCTTTAGAAGTGTTGCAGTGTTTCTTCTTTATACACACTATCTCTCACCATGTAAGATGCATTTGCTTCCCCTTCTGCCATGACTGTAAGTTTCCTGAGGCCTCCCCAGTCACGCAGAACTGTGAGTCAATTGAACATCTTTCCTTTACAAATGACCCAGTCTCAGGTATTTCTTTATAGCAGTGTGAAAATGGACTAATGCACTAGCATGAGCAAAAGGGCTGAGGCATATCCATTACACCATCTAAAGGTAAAGTTCTCCTCCAGAACTGTGTTCAGAAGATTGCTTTTTTTGTTTCCTTTATTCCTGGTTGTTTTCTCTTTGGTCTCTAGACCCTGTAATATTTCACTGTGACTTGTATCAGTGCATTTGCAATGAAATTTTATTACAACCAAAGCAGAATGTCTCCTGCCATTTGCTTCAGGAGAATTCGATGAATCATTTATTCTAAAACCAAAACTGAACCTGAAACAGTGAGGACGTAGGGTAGGGATTTGGAATGAGAAGTGGCCATCGTGAAGGCCTGTGGCAGAATTGCTTCATGAAGTACACAAAATGTTTTTATTTTTATTTTATTGTATATATTTTTTTTACTTTGAGTTCTGATACACGTACAGAACGTGCAGGTTTGTTACATAGGTATACATGTGCTCTGGTGGTTTGCTGCACCTATCAATACGTTATCTAGATTTAAGCCCCACATGCATTAGGTATTTGTCCTAATGCTCTCCCTCCCTTTATCCCCCAGCCCCTGACAGGCCCTGGTGTGTGATTTTCCCTTCCCTGTGTCCACGTGTTCTCATTGTTCAACTCCCACTTATACAAGCGGTATTTGGTTTTCTGTTCCTGTGTTAGTTTGCCGAGGAGGATGGTTTCCAGCTTCATCTATGTCCCCGCAAAGGACGTGAACTCATCCCAGAATGTTTCTTAAAGAGCAGCCTTAGAAATCAGAGAATTAGAGAAATTTAGGAGTGGGAAGGAAAAGGAATTCTCCCCAGGTACCAAAGGGCAGAGCGCACTGGACCTGGAGCCACGTTTCCCACACTCAGTGCTAAATCCTGGGTCCAGCAAAAGCCGTGGAGGAGACCTCAGGCAGAAGGTCGAAGAATGACTTAATTATAGTAAGTGGTCAGCTATAATCTGGGGACAGAACAAATGAAAATAGTTTGAAGACAGAGCATGAAGGTTTCAGGTTAGAGACGTGTTTCAAGGCAAAGTGTGGGTCATTAGGGAGATTGTAGAAACACATCTAACTCAGTCTCTGTTGGCTTCCCCCGTTTTCTGAACTGCCATAGCACTTTCTATATGTATTGCTCTTTTTAATCATATATTCAATTTTGTCTGGCACTTAAATATTTTCGGTATGTGTTTCTCCTACTGTCATATAAAATTGGCTCACGGCCTGGAAGAGTTATGTAATTTTTTGGACAGAGCTCAGTACCCAATCATCCATTCCATCCTTGCTAAACCCTTGTGAAGTAAGCAGAGCAGGTATTTTTATTTCCGATTTTTGGATAAAAATATATATACTGAATTGAGCCAAGTGGCCAGTAAAGAGAGAGGAGGCCTTGACCAGGTCCTGGCTGCCCTAAACAAATGCTGTGTCTTCTAGTCCATGCTACTGATCTCTTGACAAGCTTGGAGTAAATGCTTGCTGGGAATAGAATGGATCAATGCAATAAAATTCCTACATAATACAGATTTGATGAGTGAAGACGAATTAATTTTTTTGCTAACCCTATCAGTCTTTAATATTTCATTTGTGATCTGAGATTTAAATATGTAATTTTTGAAATCATGCCCATTTTCTTGAGGACATCTGACATCATTTCCTCGATTTTTAGCTCTCTTTAAAGTTCTGAAGATGGTAATTAAATATATGTAATACAGAGAATAAAAATAAGAACTTAATCCGGCCCTATGAAATTAGAGCTGGAAACGTTTTGTCAAGTTGATGTAGTTGCCAATGAATTATTGCTCCCAGTGGAATTTTTAAAAATTCCTTTTTAAAAATTTTAAAGTGCAATTTTAAATACCTTAGTAAATTTGCTTGTACCTCTTCCCCAGAGAGATTATAATTTAATGTAATGGCATTCACTCTCATGACATTCTTGGGCAAAGAATATGAATGTTCTTTTTAAATATAATTGCTGTACTTTTCGATATGAACTTTAATACTACCTCACACATTTCTTTCCCTCTAGATTTTTTTTTTTCTTTCAGATCCACTGTATGGTCATTTCTTCAATAACTTGTATTTTTGTCATTGCCACTTTTTATTTCTTTTCTCTTAATCACTTTTGATCTTCCTTTCTTGATTTTCATCTCTGTTGTCTACCTGCTGTTGGTATCTAGACACTTCATTCTGAATTCAGATTTTTCTGGCAGGTTATTCTGAGAGCTTTGCTATTTCCATAGAAACCCAACTTCAAACCAAACTTGGCTCCCAATTTTTTAATTGTTATATCCTATGAAAGTCTGTTCTAATTATATTTACATTGGCATTCCAATTAACAGCAAATATACCTGAATCAACCACATTATTCCAAGGTGAAACTACATGTGGCTGATGGCAGAGAAAAGAATAGAAGGCTCCAGTTATAAGGAAAAAAGAAGACATATGCAGAAATAATTTCTGAATTTCAAATGGTGTATTTTTTTTTTTTTTTTTTTTTGAGACAGTCTCGCTTTGTTGCCCAGGCAGGAGTGCAGTGGTGCGATCTTGGCTCACAGCAGCTTCTGCCTCTCAGATTCAAGCCATTCTTCTACCTCAGCCTCCTGAGCAGCTGGGACAATGGGCATGCATCACTACACCCAGCTAATTTTTGTATTCTTTGTAGAGACAGGATCTCACCATGTTAACCAGGCTGGTCTTGAACTCCTGACCTCAAGTGATCCACCCACCTGGACCTCCCAAAGTGCTGGGATTACAAACGTGAGCCACTGCACCAAGTCAAATGGTGTAATCTTTTAAGTAATATTACGTACAATCCAGTGTCAGTGTAATAGTAGAATTATGATGTGTAGTCTAGGGAAACGGGGCTGAACTTGACTTGAATGCTATTTTGTTATTATTTCTAGGCATAATTTGAAGGCAATGAAGTTTGTCACCCTATGGTTTGATTCAATTTTCACAGGCTTTCTTTTCCCATCCCATTCCGCGAACTCCTTCATATGTCCTTTGTTCTCACCCTGAAACCTGCTTTTGACAGGTCCCCTGTGAAGAGGACCCTGCTCATGAAACCTCTCTAATTTATGTGTAGTCAGTGATAGTGTGCTGTCTCATTCTTCTCAGGGTCGTGAAACAGCAACGTGCTTGGAGGCTTATTACAGGAAGAGAATACATGAAAACAGATTAAAAATGTAGAAGGAAATATTTAGGTTATAGACAAAGTGCACTTCAAGGCAACAAATTCGGGTAATACTATGGATATTACTCTAGTGGATATTTAAAACTGAAGCTGCAGATCTCACCGAAGCTCTGAGCGAGTGGCTTCCCCGCAGACATGGTGGTCATGGTGTCTATTCTCAGTCGCCATTAATTTACATTACATAGTCATTTGCCTGAAGATTTTCTGTGATATCATTTTCTAGAAGTGTTATCAGTTTTTGTTTCACATTTATGTCTATTATCCATTTTGAGTTAATTTTTTGTGAATGGTGTCCAATCTTTTGGCTTTCCTGAGCCACATTGAAAGAAGAAGCATCGCCTTGGGCCACACATAAAATACACTAACACTAAAGATAACCGATGAGCTAAAAAAAGAAAAACCTCTTAACTTTTTTTTTTTTTTTTTTTTTTTTTGAGACGGAGTCTTGCTCTGTCGCCCAGGCTGGAGTACAATGGTGCCATCTTGGCTCACTGTAACCTCCGCCTCCCGGGTTCAAGGGGTTCTCCTGCCTCAGCCTCCTGAGTAGCTGGGATTACAGGTGCCCGCCACCACACCTGGCCAATTTTTGTATTTTCAGTAGAGATGGGGTTTCACCATGTTGGTCAGGCTGGTCTCGAACTCCTGACCTCACGATCCACCCCCCTCAGTCTCCCAAAGTGCTGGGATTACAGGCATGAGCCACCATGCCCTGCTATAAAAATCTCTTAATGTTTTAAGAAAGTTTATGAATTTGTGTTAGGCCACATTCAAAGCTGTCCTGGGCTGCATGCAGCCTGCAGGCCATGGGTTGAACAAGCTTGATGTAAGGTCGGTGTCTTGATTCGTTTTTTTGAATGTGGATATCCAGGTGTTCTGGTGTCATTTGTTGAAAAGACCAAACTTTCTCCATTAAATTGCATTTGTTTCCTTGTGAAGGATCAGTTGTGTAGGTGTATTTCAGGGCTCTCTCTTCTGTTCCATTAATCTAGTTGTCTATTCTTTTTCCAATACCACACTATCTTGATCACTGTAGTTTACAGTAAGTCTTTAACTCAGTCCTAAATACTGTTCTTCTCCAGTACTGTGTTGGATATTCTGGGACTCTTGCTTTTCTATATAAACTTTAGAATCAGTCTGTTGATAGCCATAAGACAACTTGCTTGGATTTTGATAGGAATTGCATTAAATCTATCAATTAATATGGGAGAAACTGATGTCTTAACAATATTGAATATTTCTATTCATTAATATGTGATATCTTTTCATGTATTTAGCTCCTCTTTAACTACTTTCATCACAATTTATAGTTTTCTTCATTTAGATCTTATAAATATTTTGTTAGATTTATACTGAAGTATTTTTTGTCTGGTGTTGGTAAATAGTATTGTGGCTTTAATTTCAAATTCCAACTTTTCAGTGTTGGTATATAGAAAACAACTTATTTGATTTTTGTGTGTGTATATATATATATATATATATATATATATAGTACTACTGTGCCAGGCTAATTTTGCTGGTCTCAGACTCCTGACTTCAGGCGATCCACCCACCTCAGCCTCACAGAGTGCTGTGATTACAGGCATGAGTCACCATGCGCAGCTTGATTTTTGTATATTAATCTTGAATTCTGAAACCTTGCTGTAATCATTTATTAGTCCCATGAGGCTATTTTTGTTGTTTTTGTTTTACATTCTTTGAGATTTTCTATTGAGAAAATTGTTTCATCTGTCAGCAAAACTATTTTATTTCTTTTTTCCTAACCTGAATATATTTTAATTCATTTTCTTGTCTTATTGCATTAGCTAGGATTTCCAGTATGATGTTAAAAAGGAGTAGTGAGCAGGGTCATTCTCGCCCTGTTCTTATCTTAGTAGGAAAGTGTTTAGTTTTATTGCAAGGTTTTTAGCAGATAAAATTAATTAAAATTTATTGTAAGCATTCAACTGTGCGAAGTGTTCTGGGTGATATACATTTTAGTCCTATTCTTAAATCGTTTACACTTTGGCAAAATAAATAAATAAATAAATGAAATAGAGAATATAATAACACATGCAATGGTATATTCTCCCTGCCCCTGCTGATACTCTTTGCTAAAACCCTATCATACTCTGATGGCAGTGATCAAAAACCCTTTGCTTTGCTCAAGCTGCCTGCTCCTTTGGCCCCGTAATCCATGAGTCTCATCACCTCAATACTTCTAAGATTTTTAACTCAATTCCTTTATCAGGTGTATCCCAAATGTTGCTGGCTTTTCTCATCTCTATTTCAGATTTCCTTTTTTTCCTTCTGTATCCTAATTCTCTTTCTACTCATTTTCTTCTCTCTCATCTTAGAGAAAATAATCCTCTTTTCCACCTGTATTTTCTTTAAGGAGTGTACTTCATCCTCAGAATCTTTATCCACCAATTATTCCCTTTTGTACTTTCTTTTTCTCCATTATATCATTCCTCCCTTATAGAAAACAGAAAAACCTTTTCCTGACTTTAGTTTTTATATTGTTCAATATAACAAGCTTTCTTCAATGTCCAGCTCCACAAAACATTTGGCTATTATTTCTCACTGCAGCCAATTCACTTATTCATAATTTGTCCCTTGATAACTAATTTTTTATCCTGTGACTCTACAAAAATCACTTATCAAATTGCACCTTTCCTTCCCCAAAGCAAGCCAGTCCCATTGTCTTTGAAATTCTGTAAATTTGACATTACTAGATGTACTTTGATTCCAACGTTCTTCTGGATAGCTTTCCTTTTTAAGGTTTTTATCAAAATACATTTTTATGGTTCTCCTTCACTTTTATTGTTTCCCGTGGCTTTCTTTTTCCTTATTCTTAATGTAGGTTTTTGCAAAATTCTGGCTTTCAGCTGCTCTTTGCTCTTCATCTCAACCTTCTTCCTTGACCTTGGGATGGCTTTCAGGCAGAAGACTTGAGTCATCTTCCCTCTGTAGACAATTTTTTTTGGTACTTTTAGTAGAGACAGAGTTTCACCATGTTGGCCGGGCTGGTCTCGAATGCCTGACCTCAGGTGATCCGCCCTCCTCAGCCTCCTGAAGTGTTGAGATCACAGGCGTGAGCCAGCACGATCAGCCCAAAGTACTTTGACATTTTTTAAATCCACATTCCCAGCTCTGGGCTCTTGGACCTCAAGGTGTGCATTTCATGGTCTCTTTGAGATCCACACAGTGTGACTGCTTGTACCCTAAGGCACAGCCACAGCCACATTTTTCCTTCAGGGTCTCCTCCTCATCCTCCCACCCCCAATTTTCTTGTTCCTTCTAATGGTTCCTCCATTCCCTAGAATACAGGGTTAAGACTTTTATTCACCTTTGAATTCATTCTTCCCAGTGATTTGCTGCCGTGAAATACTTCAGAACCTCTAATGTCCCTGCAGCCTTCAAACTGAAGGTAGTTTGTCTCTGATCTCTAAAACGTCTCAATACTAGTATTGCACTCCATATGACTTTTTCAGTAGTTTTGAAATAGAGATCTCCATTGTTATGTTACAAACTACTCTAAAATATGCACAGATTCTTAATTCTTTTTTATAATTTCAGTGTTAATTACAGAAAGCACATGGCAGGTAATCAAAAAATATTTGCTACATTAAATGGAATTAAATGGCCTTTGATTTCCTTTTCTTAATAATTTCCTTTTGTAATTGGAATCTCATATTAAAAGAAGAGAGCAAAATTTTTGCATTTTATCAGATTTTATATTCTCTCAAGTCTTAATTAAGGAAGCAAAAAATCTTGTAATCAATTAGGAAATTAATAAAAGCTGGCAACTTGCCACTATATTTAGCAGTTTGAACTATAAGACCAAAATGAAATTTAAAAAAAAAAAGGAAAAAGAAACAGCCCTACTGTTATTAAAGCCTACACAATGTGTTAGGGACTTAATTTAATCATGCATGTATTGTAGTGTTGCTCTGGTTGAAAAGGAAGTTTTACTTGACATTTCCTCGTTTAGTCTCTCCTGACTTTTGGCACAGATGCCTTTGGAGCTGAGCATTTTCATGCTTGTTTTCAGTGCAGTCCGATCATTGCTGAAGTAATTAGGTATAAAAAGTATGACTTCCTATTTCTTTGTGTTGGGAATAATGGATATGCTAATTACCCTGATCTGGTCACTATGTATGATATGCATCGAAACAGCACTGTGGACCCCAATAATGTGTGCAATGATCATGTGTCAATTATAAACATTTTGAAAGTAATGTGCTTTTAAAATTATAGCATTAAAATTTTTGCTCTGTGTTATCGTTGGATAAAACATCGAGATTTGCAAATATCTGTGATGGCCTAGTGTCGCGTCCAAACATTCTGGAAGACACATGGCCCAGGGTGCCAGCTCTGCCTGGGCAGCCTGAGGACCTGTCACAGTGTCTTTGTGGGGTCATCAGCTCAGACCTGGCCACGCATTCTTGTCCAACGGCCAAGAAAAACTACCCAGAACCGCAAATGCCCAATGCTGGCTTCTGGGGTGCCAGCCCACTGCTGAGAGAGGAGCCCTTGGGAACAAAGTTTTCTAAAAATGAGCTACCTGTGAAGAGGCCCTCCATGGCTCTCACATCCAAGTTCCAAACTGGCAGCTGTCAAGCCAGGCTCAGATGCGGGTTTTGGTCTCAAATTGTTGCTCCAAGACACTTTTCATATCATTGTCCTGAGCAGAATTTTATTATATTTCACCTTTGTTTACTTATTTATATAGTCATCTTTATTGTAGAGAAATTAGAAGCCAAGTTCCTGGTTGAGATGGAGGATTAGTAGGATGGAGATTTGAATGAGGAAATGGAAAAGCCTCTTTAAAGTGCTGTGGCGAAGCAGAGGCTGTCCTTGGGTGCTGGGAGCCAGCTGTGCTGGTGGTGCTGGGAGTTCAGCTGAGCGGAGAAGGAATTGATTGTGGGAAAGCCAGTGGTCTGGGCCACATCAATCTTCCCATAAGAATAAGCAAAACAGAACAGTCATTGGATTTGCCTAGGTCCGGGGCTTCTGTGTAGAGGTAAATGTATACGACACTCACAGGGAGGTATTTCCTTGCTTCCTATTTTCCCATCCCACAAGTAGAAGTTATTTAACCCAAGGTACAATGCTACTGGGGGGTCTGCAGAGGAACGTCATCTCTCTGTCCTGGTAACATTTTAAAAAAGGAGGGAGTATGAATGTAATATCTTTCCTTGTGACCCCTATGTAAAGCCATGTAACTATGATTGTTATTTTTTTATATAACTCTGAGCATAAAACCATTTGATTTCTTGGGTTTTATGACATGAGCAAATAGTACTCAAAATTCCCAGGCAGAATTTTAAACATCAGCTGGATACCAACATTTTAAAAAATCATGAAATTTCACATAAAACTATGGATTTCTGGCTTTTGAGAAACTTGCGTATCTGGCACACACACTTACTGGGTGGCTGCGTGTGGAGAGTGTTTAACCCCTCTTCACTGGGCTGTCACTCACAGCCATCCTCATCACTGAGCTGAGAACAAGCTTTCTCCCTCTTCATCACACACACCGTCCACCTAAACCTATTGTCTGCATGTTCCCGCTGGTACCAAGGATTGCGACCCCTGGTTTATGTCCTAGGAATCACCTGGAGGTTACCACGATATCTCAAGTAAAGTCTCAGTAATCAGTAGGATGGGTTTGTTTTTAGGGTGAGAAAAAAACAATTTAATGGGGTAAACCAACTGCTGCTCAGCTGGAAGAGACACCACTTATGTGTCTGTGTGACTCAACATTCAACAAATAGTTCTTATGCACAGCACATATTTACCACCAGATTGTCTCAGTTTGATATTCTTTATCTTCAAAAATATTGCAAACAGACAGTCTGTCATCCCTGGGGAATAAAGATGAATCAGGTGGATTTTCTGACTTTACTTTCATCAGATTCACTAGAGACGATTTTGCCTCAGAACCCTTGCTCCTGGACCGTGGAAGGCCTGTTAGATTTTAGGAAAATTCTGCTTATTTCTTTGTGGGTCATTTGTTTTTCCCTCACCTGCAAAGCAGGAGCACGTGTCTTACCAAGTGGTAGTAAGGATTGAAGATCATATATATGTGAAGAGTCACACAGAGTAAGAGCCAAAGAAAAAAATGGTTATTTCTGTCCCTCCTGAATATTATTGTTGAGATAATTCCTGGAAAGCAGATAATGGATCTTTATGGGAGGGGGCACTGATACATACATTTAGATCACCTCAAATTATTTTGAAATCTAAACACAGTGAGTAAAAGAGCACTGGTGTACAAACACATGAATTTAAAAAATACATAGATAAAGACGGTTTCACAGGGGACTGGGTTTAGGAAGATTATGGTAAAAGCGAATCAAGTGACAGCACACATGAGCCACGGGGTGGGGGCCTGAGTGTCCTGGAGCCTCCTGGATGTGAGCTGCATCCTCTTCCCGGAATCTGGGCCGTGGAATGTGTCCTCGGAAAGACTGTTGAATGAGAAGATTGAAGGGTAGCTGGAAGTGGGGGTCAGAGAACACATGGAAGTGAAGATCTCAGTGAAAAGTCTTTCTTCACATTTATTTTTTAAGGCTGACCTTGATTATCTTCCAGAGATATTGGCTAAAACCTTGTGATGGAAAAATATGGAATTCTTCTTACACTAGTTACTGTACTCTTACAAATATCCTTCAAGGTAACCCTTTTGTATTTCAACTCCCTCTTACTCCAATTTATAGAACTGGACAGTGACAGATGGGATGGTGGAGCGACTGTGAAAGTCTCTAATCCTGCAAGCGTCTCAATATCCAAAGGGACAGGCTGGGCCTGATGGCGTGTCACGTTCCCACGCCTCCACTCCTCCGAGTGGTGCTGAGGTGCATGTCAATAACTCAATTACGAAGTCTTTGGTCCTTGCTGTCTGTGAGGTCCAAATTTTAGGAAAAGCACATCTACTTTTGATATGTTTTTCAGAGTTAGTTCTTTGAAAGTTGGTTGTGGGGAATAGGACTGCATGAGATGCCTCCTTTGGGGCCCTGTTAAGATCAAAGGCTCTGAGTCTGGACCGTGGTGCCTCTCCTGCAGCTGACCTAAGAGCACCAAATTCAACCTCCCAGGGCCTGTCTGAAGCTCTTGGAAGTCTCTGAGTCACCAGATGTGATATCGTGAGTCTGGTCCCCGGGACCACGTCCCTCACAGGCAGCAGTGTCCAGAAAAAGAGCTTTGGGGACAGCCCGGCCTGCGTTCACGTTTTGGATCTGTGACTGTGGATGGCTTTGGTTATTTTAACTCTTTTGTGAAATGTTTAACTTTCCTTCTAAAAAGTGAACTCCTCGAAGGAAGGGGCCCATGTTTTGAATCTTTAAAGCTTTAGCTAATACAATAAATGGATGGGTTCCTGAATGATGGAGGAGTGAGCCGGGTACAGGGAGGCCGACCCTTCTCATTCCCGGCAGCCCACTGTGCAGCTGGTCACTGTGGGGACGCAGGACTCACACGCAGTCTCACTCACCTTTGCACAGACATCGTAATGCTGGCAACACCACATCTTTTACAAACCAGATTTGGTTTTAGACGGAATCAAGAACTTGCCAATAAAAGGGGTAAAGGAGGTGAAATTCAAACCCATGAATGTCTTGGGGGCTGGTGTTTTAGAAATGGCTGATCACGCCCAACACACAGTGACCCCTATGCCTTTCAATCATCAAAGGTGAGAGAGTCTGAAAAGATTCCCAGGTTCTTGGAGGAAAATAAAAATGCTCCAAGAACAACCTAGACTGGAGCCTACAGATTAAGGTAAATTGGGCACCTGGCCCAGTCCCAGTTGGTGAAATGAAGAAGAGAGAAGACAGGTGCTGATAGCCATATAACCCTACTGTGAATCCACCCCAGTCAAAATAACACCAACTTTCAATGCCTCATCCACAGGAAGAAAGTATAGCTCTTCCTTTAGTTTGGTTTGTTATATCTGCTTTTATCTTGTCCTGTGGCAGGAATAGCATTTGTGGTTTTGCAGTAATATGTTTACAATAAATGGCTCATGCCATTTTCAAATGTCTCAGCATCACAGTGACATTTAATCACCTGAAAATGACATTTATTGCTTTGTTGAGTCCAAAGTCATGAGCCTCATCCTGTTCTATTCTATGGAGTTTTCGTTTTCATGAAGACTTCTGCTTTTTCTCCTCTATTGGAAATGTTTATTTTACTTCCCAGCAATAGGCAGGGAAGATCTCACTCACAGGCTTATTTTAAGTTGCTTATTACTGTGTGTTCTGAAAGTTGTTTCCTTCCTCTTCCATGGGGCCAGCACCCACGCAGCAACCTTTTGCTGTTTATAGCAAGTAAGGGCACATGTACTTTTTGGAATCAAACCTTTTGGAGTAAGTTTGGTTTGCTCTTGAGGCAAATTTCAAGCTGAATTTTTGTTTTCTTTTTTTGGTGGGGACGGAGTCTTGCTCTGTCGCCAGGCTGGAGTACAATGGCGTAATCTCTGCTCAGTGGAACTTCTGCTTCCCAGGTTCAAACGATTCTCCTGCCTGAAGGAGATTCTAGGTGAAGAGGTGAGATCACAGTTGCACGCCACCACGCCCAGCTAATTTTTGTGTTTTTAGTAGAGACGGGGTTTCACCATGTTGGCCAGGATGGTCTTGATCTCTTGACCTCATGATCTGCCTGCCTCAGTCTCCCAAAGCGTTGGGATTACAGGCGTGAGCCACCGCGCCCAGCCTCAAGCTGTGTTGTTTAAATGACATGTATGTGAAAGCTACTTATTCACGCTGACAGTGAACACTTTGCGGAATAAAGACATTCATCTGGTACCTCGTATGATCAACGCCACAACGCAAATGGTCATTTGGTCATAAAAGAAACGTTTCAAAAGTGAATCTTAAAGCACCACTGCCTGGATACAACCTTAACAGAGTAATTCCACTGTAAAACGCACTTATCGCAGATGCACGAAATCAAGTAATTGTTACTCAAACCGATGCAGCTATGACCTGTAATGATGTGTGGTGCACGGATGATGAGACTGTTGTCATTGGCATCAAAATTATAAACATTTGTCTAAAACATTCTGAGTTGATAAATCGCTTGCTTTACCTCATCGCAGAAGTATTTGTTTATGTCATTAATAATTGCTTACTAATAAGCTGAACTTCTCCCTGCTTGGGATGGGAGGCCTGTGTGACAGAGTCAGATGCCTGAGCATGTCTCTGAATTTCCTTAAATGATCTGTGTGGTGAGGAGGGCTGCTGGGGACCAGTGCAGACCCCACTGCACTAAGCCTGCTTGCTGATTTTACCCAACAGTTCTCCTGGAGACCTGCTCAATATATCCTGAAAGCCATTTAGATCAGTGCCTGGAGGAGGAAAGTGGTCTTTATTCCCCAGTTTATCCTTTGGGTACCTTATCCTCTCATTTTATATTCACCCTCATCTTCACCAGCACACCTGCCCCACACTTTGCCCTTTAGCTTCCCCAAGTTCATGTGCAGTGAAGCTGCTCCCTTCATCTTCTCAGAACCTGGACCCAGGGATTCCCATAGTAGGTTTCTAGGAAAGGAAGACCAGGACGCAGCACTGACATCTGGGATGGCTTTGTGTGTCACCTGTGACCGTGAGAAATCATTAAGAGTCCTTTGGAGCCACCCTCAGTTGGTAGCTCATGGGCTATGAATCTGGAAATTAAGGAAAAATGTTAGAACAAAAATAACAAAACATATGATCCTGGTGAAAATATCGAGCTTCCCAGAGGTTAAAAACATAGTCATTGCCACTGTGGTGAGAGAGTTGTGAGGAGTGATGCCGATCGATGTGGCCAGTATTGGCGTTGATTCCCAAGTGGCTGAGGCAGTTACTAGTGAAGAATCAGTTTATTCAGGTGGCCTGTGACTTGAAGTTGGATAAAGGGCCTTTGTGTGGGGCGAGAAGCAGCAGCTAAGGCCCCCGCTGAGCACTCCATGTCTGCCACCTTGTTTAATCCTCAAAACAACCCACCTTACGGATAGGCAAATGGAGAATGGCATCATTTGCCCAGCATAGCCCGGAAACTATGTAGGAGAGCCAGGCATGAAACCCAGGCATGACTTTAGAATGTGCTTCTCTTAACCACGCTCCTTCACCTGGAGTGGCGGCTAAGAAGGCTCGAACATGGCTGCTGTTAGCTAGAGAGACAGACCCTCTGGAAAGGAGCTCACGATGTCACGTAATTATAAAACTAACAAAACTTGACAGTGTTACTCATTTAGTTCCCACAGTTTTTTGAAATGCATGCTCTTGCTATTCCCCATTCTATAGATGTAAAAACTCAGGGAAGTAAATTAATCAAAGCCACGATGGGAGAGGTTCCTGCTCTGTGTGCTTGTGTGCTATGGACAGTAAGACGTGCACCGTTTCCATTTTTCCAGAGAACGTCATTGGACAGAGTGGTTCGATGATCACCAACCCCACCTCTTCTTCCTTCTGAGCCCAGAGCAGTATTCCAAGGACCTCTTATAGTTAGGCATGACATAGGACTGAGGCCCTGTCTGCTTGATGTAGGGAGAAGGAATGTGTACCACTTCCAGGTTTGGGCCAACAAAACCCCCATGAGAAATGCCACAGATACTATCCTGATCTGCTACTTTGGTGTGGTAGAGTCTGGTGAGTTGACAGCCACAAGTGGACGACGTAGAGGAAAAGAGGGAAAAAGCCTGGGTCCCTGAATCACTGCCTGGAGGGAAGCACCCTGTTAATTAAGAGCCCTTGCTTCAGACATGATATGAACAAGAAATACATTCCACAATTGGGATCTAGTGAGATTTTGGAGTTTATTTATTATTGTGGCCATCTTCCTTTAACTAACACAGCTATACAGTCAGTCATCTGTGATTTAAACATAAGATAGCTAGATGCAGACTTGTTCCCAACCACCTCACTGAAATAAGCAAAACAGAACAAACACTACAGTCATGAGCTGGGTGAATAAAAGAGAATGTAACTAGCAGACTACTGTAAAATCAAAGCATTATATTTTCTTTCAAGATTAGAAAACTTGTCACTAATAAAATAACAATAATGAATTATCCACAGTTTTAATTCTGTGTGCTGAGAACTGAGCTTGACTGCGTTTGATCTCCCTAACACCCTTTATAGCAAGTACCACGCTATCCCAGCGTTACAGATGAGGACACCAGTGCTCGGCAAGGTTAGGCAGATAGGCCACGGTAATAAACTAGTAGAATAAAGAGCCACTTGTAAAACCCCAATGCATTGATGGCAAATAATGTGCATACACTCAGGGACTTTCGGGGATATTTGTTTTCTTTTCCTTTTTTTCTTTTCTTTCTTTTTTTCTTTTATTTCTTTTTTATTGAGACGAAGTCTTGCTCTGTTGCCCAGACAGGAATGTAGTGGCACGATTTCGGCTTACTGCAAACTCCGCCTCCTGGATTCAAACAATTCTCCTGCCTCAGCCTCCTGAGTAGCTGGGATTACAGGTGCACGCCACCATGCCCAGCTAATTTTTGTGTTTTTAGTAGAGAAGGGATTTCACTATATTGGCCAGGCTGTCCTGGAACTCCTGACCTTGTGATCCACCTGCCTTGGCTTCTGAAAGTGCTGGATTACAGGCGTGAGCCACTGCGCCCGGCCTGGGGGACATTTCTGACCACAGCTGCTACCAGTCCCAGGCCAGGAATCATTTAGCATAGAATGGGCCAGGAGAGAACTCTGAGAAAGCGGGATCCACTCCAGAGTGTGACTAAAGAGAAAGTCTGTAGCCAGGAAAGGCCTTGCCTGGGGAAGTCAGATGTGTGTGTGATTGTGCACGTGCTTGTGTGTGTGCACGTGGGTCCATGTGAACAGGTATTGGGCGAATCTGTGAAAAATCTGTCCATAGTGCTGTTTAGCTTTTCAACTAATTTATTTTCTGAAGCTGTCATCTAAAAAGCAAAAGAAAACAAAACAAAAACAAAAAGAAAACTTCTTCCGGGATTGAAAGCCATGCATTCCCAAACTAAATTTATGAAAATCCCTAGAATAGGACGTTAATAGAGTCTGCTGCACAGTTACCATCTTGATAGGAATAGGAACTAAACTCCTAATTGAAGAGGAAATGTGTTTGCTTTGGATATTTCTAAATGAAATATATCATATGACTTAGGCTATGTGCTAAGACGGCAGGGAGCTTAACCTAAATCTCCCTTGTCCACATGGCACTCACAGGTTACTGAAGCACACGCTTTATATAAAGATGACACAGTTGCATGAAGAACGGATGTCCCGACTGCAGCCACCTGCAACAGTTAATACGCTCATCCCACGAGGCGTCCTCAGTCATGTGTTGCTATCTTAATAACATAACAGATATTTTAGGGATGAAAGCTAATAGACATGCACTGTTTAATCATCTTTTTTACGAAAATGTTTTATTTAAAAATAGACATGGGGTCTTCCTATGTTGCCCAGGCTGGTCTCTAACTCCTGGGTTCAAGAGATCCCTCCCACCATCCCCTCCCACACCCATCCAGTCTCTTTTTCATTTTTATTTTTTTTTGAGACGGATTCTTCCTCTGTCACCCAGGCTGGAGTGCAGTGGCATGATCTCAGCTCAGTGCAGCCTGCGCCTGCTGAGTTCAAGTGATTCTCCTGCCTCAGCCTCTCGCATAGCTGGGATTACAGTTGTGCACCACCACACCTGGCTAATTTTTGTATTTTTAGTAGAGACGGGGTTTCACCGTGTTAACCAGGCTGGTCTAGAACTCCTAATCTCAGGTGATCGCCCCACCTGAGCCTCCCAAAGTGCTGGGATTACAAGCGTGAGCCACTGCACCCGGCCGATGATCTTTTTCTTTCTTTCTTTTTTTTTTTTTTTTTTTTGTAGATGAGAAAATAGAGGAAGCCCTAGAAACCAGCCAAGGTCTTTTTGTCTTACAGACAAAATTATGAATGAAAGCTGGAGTGCAGACACACATTCACTCACACATCCAAGCTATTCTTAAAGAAAATGGGAAAGGAAAATCTCTAAACCCATCAACTCTAGATGAAATATAAATGGAACCAAAGAGAAAAATAAAACAAGACCATCTACGTTAATGGTCAGTGTCAATTTCTCCTTCTCTCCATGTCATTTCCCACACCAATCATTCTTTGTGATACTAATTTCTCACTCTGCCTCAGTGAATGAAAGTAATAGATGAAAATACTAGCCAATAGGAAGAGAGATGAGCTCAGGGCTTGGCAGCGTGTATCTGTAAAAGGCAATAACCAGAACAAAGGGTCTGTCCTAGATCTTCAAGGAGAGGCTTTGAATAATATATGTGACTCTACCATGAAAGTCAAAAAGGAGTGTTATGCAGGCCCTAGAAGGGGACACTTAGCATGCATTTGTGCCTGGTGACCTGATAGGGAGGAAGGAACCCCTTACCTCACAAGAGTGTCACTCATGTAAAACACAGCACAAATCCTAGAAAATCTAATATCTAGATCTAGAATCCAGATCTGGAATGTACCTTTGGGCTTTCAGAAAACACCGGAATGCAAGCAAGCAAGCAAAACAAAACAAACCAATTGATCAATACACTAATTATGGATAGAAAGCCTGGCAAGGAGTGGTTGGTGGGAAAATTCTAGACCTGGTGGAATTGAAGGCAACCTAGAAGTTCTCTATTCAGGGGGAGGAAACCTCTGGTTAGACCTCGATGGCTCCCAGGGGTGCATTTGCTTCTTACCCTAAAATAGCAGAGAGATGAATTATGAAAAATAAGAATACCCGAAACCAGATAGGGAGTACAACATCTGAAGACAGCCTGAAGCCAGATAGGGGGTACAACATCCAAAGACAGTCTACATGTGCATGTAGACATTAAGAAATCTTATTTATCTGTGTTAGAATTCAATGGCCTGTGGGCTTCAGGGCACCCGGATGGGCAGGACCTGGCCCAGGGCTGCCCAGCAGACCCTGCACAATGGAGGACACATCTGTACTGTCCCACGTGGCAGCTGACAGCAGCTTATCCTTGAGCACTGGAAGTGTGGCCAGTGTGATGGCGGGGTGCTGGATTTCAAATCATATTTATTTTAAATTTTTAAAATACGAATAGTAGATACAGGGCGCTAGTGGCTACTATATCAGAGAGCATAGATACAGACTAATTCTACTATATTTATTTTTAATTTAAAACACAAATGTCACAATTAATTAATATGTATCATGAACTTGAGGTGTACGAAGTGCTCCAGAAAGCACTTGGCTCACGATACTGCTGTCCTGTGGTGGTGCAGAGCTGAAATCCACACATTCTTTAAGTTTTTCTTCCATTTTTCTGCCTGTCCTGATGCTCTAGAACCTCCAAGCTCTAGAACCAAAACAAAGGCAAGGTATCGTCATGGATGATGTTTAGGGAGATTGGCAGGAAGTAGCAAATCATTTGCACAGCTAGCTTGACTTAAATTTGAGGTATCTGTAGCAACCCAAATAATGTGCATGTAGACATTAAGAAATCTTATTTATATGTGTTAGAATTAAATAATGCAATGCATCCTGCACTGCAGGTACTTCTTTACTTGAAAATAATCACTTTTATATTTTCTGCTCATATGATACAATTCATGTTCTTTCCCTCCTTTCCTACCCTTCCTGCCTTTCTTCCTTTCTTCCCTCTCTTCTTTCTTTCTCTTTCCTTTTCTTTTTTTTTTTTTTTTTTTTTTGAGACGGAGTCTTGCTCTGTTGCCCAGGCTGGAGTGCAGTGGCCGGATCTCAGCTCACCGCAACCTCCGCCTCCTGGGTTCACTCCATTCTCCTGCCTCAGCCTCCCGAGTGGCTGGGACCACAGGCGCCGCCACCTCGCCCGGCTAGTTTTTTGTATTTTTAGTAGAGACGGGGTTTCACCGTGTTAGCCAGGATGGTCTCGATCTCCTGACCTCGTGATCCGCCCGTCTCGGCCTCCCAAAGTGCTGGGATTACAGGCTTGAGCCACCGCGCCCGGCCCTCCTTTTCCTTCCTTCCTTCCTTCCTTCCTTCCTTCCTTCCTTCCTCTTTCTCTTTCTTTCCTTCTTTTTCTTTCTTTCTTCTTTCTCCCTCTCTCCTTCCTCCCTTCCACTGTTTCTCTCTTTTTTCCTCCCTTTGTCCTTCTTTTCCCCCTTCTTCCCCCCCTCTTCCTTCCCTCCCCTCCCCTCCCCCTTCCCTCCCTTCCTCTCCCCTTCTTTTCCTTTCTCCCTTCTCTCTTCCCTCCCGCTACCCTTTCCTCACTCTTCCTCCCCTTCCCTCCCCTCCCGGCTCCTCCTCTTCTCTCCCCCCTCCTTCTCCCCCTCCTCTCCCCTGCCCTCCCCTTCACCTCCTCCCTCTTCCTCTTTCTTTCTTTCTTTCTTTTATTTCCTTTCTTTTTTTAACTTCTCCCTCTCTTCCTTCCTTCCCCTCCCCACCTTCTCTCCTTTACCCTGCCCCCCTCCTCCCTCCCTTCCCCTCTCCCTCCCTCCCTTCCTGCTTCTCTAGACTATGTTTGGGGCATGGAAATCACACCTGTAGACATTGCTTCAAAACTTTGCACTAGATAATTTCTTTTCTCTTTCAGGAGACAATATTGAAAGACGGTTTCCAGAGGCAGCTTCACCAACAAGAATGGTTTTGGGTCCCACGCTTTGGTGCATTTGGCATCACGGTTAGAAATGCTGTGCTTGACAGGGACATGCCGGCTACCTGATGTGGACGTGGGAACAGCAGACTGTGGGCTGGTGTGAGGCAGGACTTTCCCTCCACTTCCCCAGCAGCTTAGACTCTTCGGTCTCCAGCACACGTGCTCAGAAGTGACCTGGCAAAGCTTACCTTTTACCATGCATGTGACTCTCTGGAGTGCCTTCTTCCTCTCTGTTCACAGGAGCTTGGGAAGCCACTTTGGGGCATCCCAGAGAGTGGGAATGGCATCCTATCCCTGGATCGTGTCAGGTGGGGCCCTGCCCAGGGACTCCCTTCTCTAACCCCGAGGCTTTCCTTCCACCCGCTCGGCCTCGTCCCAGGGTCTTGGCTGCCAGCACTGAAGACGTGATGGTGCCTGATGTTAGCAGACATTGAACATTTGACAGAAACGTTCTTGTAGGGTGAGGAGAGAAACAGAGAGCTAATAGGAAAAACAGTTTAATAAATAAGTAAGTCAAGTTTAGGACCAGAATTAGAATCAGTTTCTGAGTCAGCCTCAGGATTAGACCTGGGGGAGAGACTTCACAACATAGCATATCACTGGTTTTGGTGATTTTATTTTCTGTCATTCCTAATAATAAAACTGCTATGGACCAAACACTCGCTGGGCCTGTATCAAAGCTGCCGGCAGCTGCAGTTACTGCAACAGGATTTCTGCTATTTAGAAACACTTCACTACATTTCTTTAGAAATTTTGATAAAGGTGGGTCTACATGAAGACCTGTGCGGTATTCAAAGTAATGTGACATACTAAAGCCAATGACTTACTTTTTTAATGTAGTGACACATGGTTTATGCTAATAATCTACTACTTACCATGCTTTAATTAGTACATCTGTCTATCTTTTTTGTATAAATATTTATCTTGTGGTTTTGTGTCGTCGTGTCCGGCCCAAAGTCAACATACTCATATTTGTTGAATGATAAAGGTTTTAATGTATTATAATTATTATTGCCAAACAAATTGTCTATCTTTGTCATTGGCCTTTATAGGCACATCTTTCTTCCTTTACAACTTTGCTTTTTGGTTTATAAAAATATTGTTTCTTATGTTGAATACCTTGGTGCATATGAAACCAATAGAGGATTTAACTGAGACCAGTTTGTTCTCCATGTGTGATGTCATTGATGTATTTCTTCTTACAGTTACCTGAGATGCATGGGACAGACACAAGGAACCCCATTCATGAGCAAGACCTAAGCAGATGTGGTGATTTCCTAAAGGTGCATCCCTGGCTGGTGGCAGACCTGGGGGCCAGCCCAGTGCGAATGCGTCCTCAGTGAAGCTGGGTCGGCTCCTGGGAAGCTTAGCAACTCAGATACAAAGGTCAGAGCCCGCTCCCTCACCACTGCACATTGTCTGAGAGGAGATTGCAACACATCCCATATTCTAAAGACTTAAATGCTCAGATGTCCTGTCTAAAGAAGCATGGCATCATCTTGCCTGCCCCAAATCTTTATCTTTAAAAATCACACTTCCGGCCGGGCGCGGTGGCTCAAGCCTGTAATCCCAGCACTTTGGGAGGTCGAGACGGGCGGATTACGAGGTCGGGAGATCGAGACCATCCTGGCTAACACGGTGAAACCCCGTCTCTACTAAAAAATACAAAAAAACTAGCCGGGCGAGGTGGCGGGCGCCTGTAGTCCCAGCTACTCGGGAGGCTGAGGCAGGAGAATGGCGTAAACCTGGGAGGCGGAGCTTGCAGTGAGCTGAGATCCGGCCACTGCACTCCAGCCTGGGTGACAGAGCGAGGCTCCGTCTCAAAAAAAAAAAAAAAAAAATCACACTTCCATCTTTAGAGTTACCGGATGACCTCAATTGAATTATGATGATCAGATTTTAGGACACGAACTAACATGGTATTTTCCAAAACATATAAAATGCATCTGACATGCATAGGTCTAGAGATCACTAGAACGTTAGCAGGAAAGCTGCAGTTTTTACCTGGATGGGCTGATTGCTCTGTTTAATTTCATTAGCCAGCGGCGTGAATAACAACTTGTTTTGGCTACAGATGTTTTGGTCCTAGATGAAAGAAAGTCATGCATTTCCCATCAGTATCATAGCAGAGTACAATGTATGTTTGCGTAGCATATGATACTTTCACAATATTATTTATTTTTCTAAAAAAAATTTTTTTTTCTTGGCTATTTCAATAGCCCAGGGACTCCCTTCTCTAACCCCGAGGATTTCCTTCCACTCTCTCAGTGATGTCCTTACATAGTTGTGCCTGTGTTGCTATGGCCCTGACGGCATCACTCAGGGTTGCTGTGCAGATCTGTGTACTCTGAGCTGTCGTGTGAGTATTAGAAACACTGCACACACACACCCACTCAGCACGCAGGCCTTCCTTCAAATTAAATAGAATGTAGTCTGCAGTGAGGAAACATGGGTTGTCTGTGCATAGAACTAGAAAGCTGAGGCTGGGCACGGTGGCTCATGCCTGTAATCCCAGCACTTTGGGAGGTCCAGGCGGGAGGATCACCTGAGGTCAGGAGCTTGAGATCAGCCTGGCTAACATTGTGAAACTCCATTTCTACTAAAAAATACAAAAATTAGCCAAGCGTGGTGGCACATGCTTGTGATCCCAGCTATTCGGGAGGCAGAGGTACGAGAATCACTTGAACCTGGGAGACGGAGGTTGCAGTGAGGTGAGGTTGTGCCACCACACTCCAGCCTGGGCGACAGAGCAAGACTCGGTCAAAAAATAAATAAGTAAATAATCAAATGAAATAACCGGAGAGCTGAAATGAAATAGAGACAAACATGATAGTTGGGTTTCTATGACACATGTTTATAAGATTAAAAGTAAGTGAAGGTAGTCAGGATAGGCCTCCTGGAGAAGCAGATAACAATGGTGCTTAGAAAAACATCATGGAATGTTTGAGCCTCTTCCAAATTCATAGGTTGAAGCTCAACCTCCAAGGTGGGAGTGCTGGAGCGGGGAGGCCTTTGGGATGTGATTCGGTCATGTGAATGAAATCCTCATGAAAGAGTCCCCAGAGAAAAATCCTTTGCCCCTTCTACCAGGCGAGGACACAGAGAGAAGACACAGTCTATGAGCCAGGAAGCAAGGCCCCCCAGACATGAGTCTGCTGGTGCCATGATGTGGACTTCTGGCCTCCAGAACCTTGAGACATCCGTGTCTGCTGTTGGTAAGCCACCCAGCCGTGGTATTTTGTTACAGCAGCCAGAAGGGACTAAGACCATGGCAAATGGAAGGAGAGACTCCTCGGTGTGTAAAGCTTCATCACTTTTTGTGGGTGATTAGTGAGACAGAATGACTGGACGAATCTCACTTGGGTCACGGTGAAGTATCCCGCCCTTGGCACTTGGTCGCAGGGCCAGCGTCTGTCTGCAGCCTGTAGTTGGGACTGGGAGTCCCGGGGCTTCTTTGAGCCTTGTCTTCTCATTGGTCACTGGAGAATGAGCGGTCCAGAGCCTCACACCGTTTGACTGTGGGACAGCTGAGGTACAGGTGCGTTTTCTTTGGAGAGTTGTAAAGAATTTTAAATCAATAGTTAAGCACTGAAAAGTCCCAACTTGAGCTTCTCTCAACAAAATGTAATTTTCTAGACACCGAGCGTTCTTCTTCCATGGCCACCAAACTCGAGCTGGGAAGGGCCGGTGTCCCCAGGACCCATGACTGACCTCCAACATTCATACCCCAGGTGAGTTACCGCTGACAATCATGAAGCAGGATTCATTTTGTGATTATAAAAATATTTTTCAGAATGTGTGTCTATCCCACCTGATAAAATGCAATACAGATTCAGGGGCACATTTGCTTTTTCCTGAACTCACTTATGCTGTCAGTCTGGCTGCCGAAGGCATCTGAGTTTGTGGTGAAGACCCACGGTCTCTAAGGGAAAGAGCCAAATCCATTTCACTGCTCCAAGAATTCCCCTTCACGGCCCAGCCATAATGCCTGGGCTCACTTTGCTCTAGGCACACAAGTCTCCTTGTGGTCCTCAGGCCCTCCAGAGAGGTTCTACCTTCAGGGTCTTCTCCTGTGACGTGAGTGCCAATAATCCCATCTGGCAGGAAGAGTAACCTTCCTCTTTGTGTCCGATAACAGACCTGTCTATCTACGTGAATCTTGCTTTGTTATCCAAACCCTGACTACTTTCAGATGAACTTGGGGTAATTTTATTTCCACTTCACTCTCAGGAAACTTTACTGTTCAGAGCATTTCTACTCAAAGGCGTTCTCAGTAAACAACCTAGAATGTTTTGTTTGATTGTTTTGCGTTCATTTTTTTAAATCTCGAGAATATCAGTCTTGTTCAGCAGCCTTGAAAATCACAGCCCCGTGAATAGTAGTTATGTATAAGGTTAGAATGAAACTTTGACTCTCTGGAAATTTGATGGGATAGACGTCAAAAGCCCACTAGACTGTGAGATTCTCCATGTCAGGGCCTGGAATTTGATGCTTTAGCTGCCACCAAATAGATGAAAGGAGGATGGAATTATTCAGTAGGATTATTTGATTGAATGACCCCAACCTCATAGGGAGGATCTTCTCAGGAAGCAACTGTACAGCGGAGGCTAAGACACGGGGGGTTGGCATCCTCAGAGCCCACACAGAAAGGGGTAAAAAAGCCTGCAGGGGGTGGCCTCATCCCTAGTGAATGGGTTGCCTGTTTGCTGGTCACATCAGACAGCATCCACCACACCGGGGCTTACTTAACACTGAACACCCTCGAGTCTGCGAACTGCATGGTTTATGAATCACGAGAACTTTGGATTTTAAAACTTAGTCACAAGTCTCTTGATGTAAGCGATGTTTTCTATTATAATCTCAAGACACACATGAAGTGGTACATTAATAGATAGAGTCACAAGACTGTCACATTTACTTGATAAACCTCCAAAGAGAGTTGGAAGGAAATCTGAAGATAAAATGCAGAACAATGTTCCCTTTTTGCATTTGAGACTATTCATGTTATTGAAATATGGATGAAACAGTGATTTCAGAATTGTGAGGATCTGGTCAAAATGCAGAAGGTTGGACTGTGAAAACTGTGGTCTGTGGGTAATGAGATGACAGAAATGATTTTTAAATCCGCTGTTTCTTTTTTATTCCCCAACAGCTAATTTGGTGATAGAACTCAATTGCATTTTCATTTATTTTTAGATATGTAGGTAATTTTTACATTTTGTGTATATTTTTTGAAGAAAATAGGCTTTTATATCAGTTGCTCTTCATCAGTGGGGGAAATTTTGCTCCCCTGGGAGGTATTTGGAAATGTTTAGTGATGTTTTTGGTATCAGAACTGGGAAAAGGATGCTTCTGGCATCACACAGGTGAAGGCCGGGGATAGAGTATCTGACGGTGGACAGAGAAACCCCCCCCAAGGAGAAATCGCCTGGTTGCAAATGATGCCAGTAGTGCTGGGGTTAAAAAACCCTGACAGGCATGTGAGTGTGTGTGTGTATGACATGTATGTGCATATATATATCTATATGTACAATATACATCTATAACTAATGTATATATATACATATAGCATATATATGAAATCGTGTATGTGATATTACATGTATGCATATGCATGCATATCTATGTGCACAGTATACATACATAACTCATGTGTACACATAACATATGTATATTTGGAAGAGGGAGAGAGATTGGAAGCCCTGTTCTTCAACTGTCTATGGGTCCACAAGCAAGTGTTAACTTTTATTTCCTGAGTAATTAAAGCATCCTAAGTTCCAAAATAGCAGGAATTAAGAATAGAAAAAATACAATGTACTCTTCAAATTTTTTTTTTTTTTCAGATGGAGTTTTGGTCTTATCGCCTAGGCTGGAGTGCAGTGGTGCAAACTCGGCTCACTGCAACCTCCACCTCCCGGGTTCAAGCGATTCTTCTGCCTCAGCTTCCTGAGTAGCTGGGATTTCTTTTTTTTTTTCTTTTTTTTTTTTTTTTTTTTTTAGTTAATTCAACAAAAGCCCAGACAGGAGAACTTTAAAAAATACGAGACAAAAGCCTGTGATCGGAATCTCAGAACGCTCCCCAGCTGCTTCACACACCACCTCTGAGCTCTCACCTTCTGAGCCTGGGATGCTTCCCTTTTAAAATGAGGCAAGTAATGAGCATCAGATTGAAAAAAATATGGGCAGTCACTCCCTACACCCAAATGTACTTTAGAAAGAAAATATTCAAATAATCAAGGAGTGACCAAAGTTCAAGGAAAAGGGCCTACTAGGGAATCAGAAGACTAATACTTTTACCAAGCAGTAAAACAATTTGAGATATTTTTTTCTATTTATTCATGTATTTATTTATTTTTTGAGACATGGCTCACTCTGTCACCCAGGCTGGAGTGCAGTGGCATGATTAGGGCTCACCGCAGCCTTAACCTCTTGGGCTCAGGTGATCCTTTCATCTTGGCCTCCTGAGGAGCTGCAACTACAGGTATGTGCTCCCATGCCGGGTTAATTATTATTATTTTTTTAATTTTTAGAGATGGCTGGTCTTGAACTCCTGGGCTCAAACAATTCTCCTGCCTTGGCCTCCCAAAATGCTGGGGTTACAGGCCTGATATTTTTTTTCTACAGTTATTGCTGAAAGATTCTTGAGCTCCCTTTTAATTTTTCAGAAACAGTTTCAAAAAAGAAAATTTATTTCTAGGAATAATCTTTTACAACCTCTGCCTTTATTACTGTGTTTGATTTCTGGTTCCTTTAATTTTGGCGGGATCTTTTGTCTGCCTGGAGCTGCCTTCTGCTAGGGACCTGCAGTGGTACTCCCCATCTTTGGACAGACGTTCCTTCACGATTTCAAAAGCAAGTAGGGGTGATTTCAAAATGGGTTTATGGGCCAGGCCCAGTGGGTCACGCCTGTAATCCCAGCACTTTGGGAGGCCGAGGTGAGTAGATCACCTGAGGTCAGGAACTAGAGACCAGCCTGGTCAACATGGTAAAACCCTGTCTCTACTAAAAATACAAAAATTCTCTGGGTGTGGCGGTGCACACCTGTAATCCCAGCGGGAGGCTGAGGCAGGATAATCACTTGAACCCAGAAGGCGGAGGTTGCAGTGAGCCGAGATGGTGCCACTGCACTCCAGCCTGGAGTGCTCCATCTCAAAAACTCTGTCTCAAAAAAGAAAAACAAAAACAACAAAAACAAAACAAAATGTGTTTGTGATTGAAAAGTAAAGAAACTTGACAACAGTAATTTAATGTGCCAGTTTCCCTCCTTCCATCTCAAGAGAAAACATATCATCAAGAGTTACTATCACAAACACTCGCAATTATTTATACTGTCACAAATCCTCACAATCATTTAAAAATAAAGTTGGAAATGGCATTCTAACACAATCCAGGCTTCCTCATCAGCACAGTCACTTGGTTTACCGCTGTGGTTGTATGCAGCCTGTGCACACCATGGTGCTCTGCACATATGCTCACACCAGAGCCTATGCTCTGAGATGCAACTTTCAGAGTAGAAACTCACATTGCCATAGTGTTTAAGTCCTCCTTTTTCTCCACATCCTCACCAACACCTGTTTTTTCTTTCCTTTTTCTTTTTTGTTTTTGTAACAGGCATTCTGACTGGTGTCATATGGCATCTCATTGTGGTTTTAGTTTGCATTTATCTGATAATTGGTGATGTTGAGCCTTTTTTAATATGCTTTTTGGGCATTTGTGTGTCTTCTTTTAAAAAATGTCTGTCCACGTCCTTTGCCCACTTTTCAATGGGATTATTTTGTTGTTGGTGTTGAGTTGTTTGAGTTCCTTGTCAATTCTGGATATCAGTGCCCTATTGGATGCATACTGTGCAATATTGTCTCCTATTCTGTAGGTTGTCTGTTCACTCTGCTGATTATTTATTTTTGATGAACAGAAGCTTTTTTTTTTTTAAAAAAAATCTATTTTTGGTTTTGTTGCCTGTGCTTTTGAGGTCTTACTCATAAATTCTTTCCCTAGACCAATGTCCAGGATAGTTTTCCCTAGCTTTTCTTCTAGTGTTTTTATAGATTCAGGTCTTCCATATAAATCTTTAATCCATCCTGAGTCAATTTTCATAGAGGGAAAGCTTCATGACCAATTGAGTCATAGGATGGAACCCAGAAGACTGTCCACAGAGCCACTAAATGGGAGAGAAAGTGAAGAAAGCAGTACAGAGTGAAACCAAACTCAGAAGAAAGTGATTAAAGATGAGGAGAAAATGGAGCCCATATTCAAAGTGTAGTAGCTCAGGTGGCCTCAGCAGTGAGAGAGGATGAGAGATTTGAACTGGGTGCCACTGAAGGCAGGACCACTGAGGCCAAGTCTGAGCACCAGAGGTTTAAATTGTGTATCTGTGGATCCTTGCCAGATAAGGCCAGATTCCCAAAGGAAACAAGGTGCCTGGACATTGACTTGGTCTAATGTTCATTCTCCAGTGACCTATTGACGAACACCCAAAGGGCAAAGGAAGAAATGGGAAGATGATTTTTCTAACAGTGGACAATTAGAGACAAGTACACAGTCACAAACCTGAACAGGTTGGCCATTTACATTTTTGCTACATTCTTAGATATTTACTTGAAATAACTTAAAATGGTTTCTGATGATCAATCAGAAAGGGAATAAATATAAGAAAATCTTTACTTCTTCTAACTTGTCAATTCTTTGTATTTGTTATTATTCCATCTAGGCCTAGGTAAATAATACCGATAATCAGAATGTTTCCTTTGGGGTAATTTTAAAAATTTTATAAACATACGGCAATTTTAACACAGCTCAAAAACAATGAGAGTTTCTTAAATTGGCATCAGTACCCAAGTGTTTGACAAACTGAGTTGTCTTCCTGCTTTGGACCAGGAAGTTGGGTGGTCTCTTAAGACCCTGTCATTTTCCGTGAACTTTAGGAACAACCATTCAATTTTCTGCTTTCTCTTAAATGTGATTTGTGGCTGTCTCTTTACTTTATACCTCAGTGAAATCAAATAACCCTAATTTAGATAAATATACTAGCCTACACCATGATTTTAACTGGAACTGAAGATAGAATATTCTGTGTTACTATTGGAAGATGTGAAACAGCACACATAAAGAAAATGTGCATCCTAAGTGTCGCTCAGTGAGAAATGACACTCTATTTACAGCAGAGGACATGCCGGTTTACCAACAAGAAAACTGCATTTTAAGGACTAGAGTCGCACAGAGTCTGCTGCTTGCATAAATTGTTAAGCAACCAAATGGTGGTAAAAAGAGACTAATGTGGACATTTACAAGGTGGTTCTGGACATTTCTTATTTAACTAGATTCTCTTTTCTTACAGCCTAGGAATAGAATAGTTACTTGTGTTCTAAACTAGGCTGTATTGCAGTGGGGTGAGAGGTCATGACTTCTCTAACATTTGTCATATAAACCCTAGAAAATGATACCCTAGGCCAGGCGAGATGGCTCATGCCTGTAATCCCAGCCAAGACAAGCAGATTATTTGGGGCCAAGAGTTCGAGACCAGCCTGACCAACATGGTAAAACCCCATCTCTACTAAAAATACAAAAATTAGCTGGGCATGGTGGCACATACCTGTAATCCCAGCTACTTGGGAGACTAAAGCGGGAGAATTGCTTGAACCCAGGAGGAGAAGCCTGCAGTGAGCCAAGATCTCACCACTGCACTCCAGCCTGGATGACAAAGCAAGACTCTGTTTCAAAAACAAAACAAAACAAAACAACACACAAAAAAGAAAGCATACCCTGAGATAGCTTTATTATTTGAGGATATAGGGGGAAATGGACTCATTTCTATAGGTTTGGAACAAATTAAAATAAGAGCACTTCTTTTGGCAGATAAAAGTAAGCCAAAGTTTCAGGTCATGATGATATAATATACAAGCTCCTTCTATCCCAGCACTTTGGGAGGCCGAGACGGGTGGATCACAAGGTCAGGAGATCGAGACCATCCTGGCCTACACGGTGAAACCCCGTCTCTATTAAAAAATACAAAAAACTAGCCGGGCGAGATGGCGGGCGCCTGTAGTCCCAGCTACTCGGGAGGCTGAGGCAGGAGAATGGCGTAAACCCGGGAGGCGGAGCTTGCAGTGAGCCGAGATCGCGCCACTGCACTCCAGCCCGGGCGACAGAGCGAGACTCCGTCTCAAAAAAAAAAAAAAAAAAAAAAGCTCCTTCTAAAATGGAAAGTCTTTACTGGACAAGATAAAACATAAAGTGTTTTTTATTCGTTGAAATTGTTTTTCTCTGTTATTGGACAATGAACAACCTGCGCTTTGGAGAATCTTTTGTTGGTAGATAGAGAAGACTATTGCTCAGGAGGTTTTTTTGGAGAGATCCAGGAAAAAATTTCCTCTATATGACAATGTGGCCCTATCACAAATGCCTCAGAATCCACAGCTGGAAATATTCAAGCCAGCAAACAGCTGGTGAATGGCACAGCTGCACACCGAGGTAAGACTCTGCGTGCCCTCTCGCAGCAGCCACCAAGACTAGAACGGAGGCTCACTGACAGCCCGCAGGGGAGAGATGCAATCTCAGCTGCAAAGCTCTGTCAGGACAACATACTGAGCTGCAGCTTCTAATGAGCAAATCGATGGCTTTCCTGACAAAACTGGACAGACGTCTTATGGGGGACGGTGAAGGGGTTCAGTGTCGTCCGCCACAAGAGATTGTTTCCAGAATCTCCTGCTTTATCCTGATATTTCTGCCAAACTTGCATTCCAACTAATAACATAACATTTAAATTATTAAAAATGTATATATTCTCTAAAACCTCAACTAAATTTGATTCTCAGAGATAAGATATATCTTTTTTTCCCCACACTTACATTTCTTTTTTTAAAAAGGAAACCCGTTACCCCTTGATTTTCCAAAATTACCATGATGAAATCAAAATCTATAAATATATAGGTGCTAAGTGAACGTGAATATATACAATCTCCAATGAAAAAAATAAAGTTCTCAAAGGACTGAAATAAGTAAAGTGTGCTCTTAGTTTCCTGCGTGTTCCATTCTGAACAGAAAACCTCAGACAAGAATTTTGCTGAATCTGTCTTGAATGGACATTTCTCTCCTGAATGAAGACTTCGACAACGGATGAGTCAGCATTTCATGTGACTAATTAAATGCCACTTAACAGACACTGGGGTTCAGAATAACAATGTCTCGCAATCAGCGCACTACTCCAAACTCAAAATCCATTTCGGAGAGCAAGTTGTACGGGCGTGAGACTCAGCAGGCAGAGAACCATCAGCCACCATTATCACCGGCACATCATCTACTTCCTAATTACACCATAATTAGATCAGGGATAATTACCTTGATTTCTATTATTATTGCTGAATCTTAGAATCGTAATGTTAGAAGGAAATTTCATGCTCATCAATTTTAACATCCTTATTCAGAGAAGGTAAGAGAGACCAGGGAGTTTAAGTGACCTGTCCAAGTTAAGATTGCACAGATATTTATTAATATGATTTAAATTAATTAGATCCCTAAATAATGAATGTACTTAATTGAGAACCAATATTTTGACTGTAGACTATCCACATGCACCTGTGGATTGGCCTGTGTAGAAAGAACACCAGCGATTTTCTGTTTTTCTGGCATGCTCCCATCATGCACTGTCTGGTCCCTCAAATTGCTATTTATGCACTTATTTCTATTTTAATCCTGCCCACCTCCATTGCAGGGCAGGCTCAGTGAATAGCTGTGCCTCTATTGCATGGTTTATTCTCGGAGTCTCTGTGCAGTGCCTCAACCCTGATGGAAACTTAGGAATCCTGCATTCACTGAATAGTGAACTCTGTGATTATGACATCAGCTCTGGGTCTGAGTCTACATTCCGGGGCAGCCTGGCTCCCATAGCTCAGGGAATTGTGACGCTCCCATTGGGCAGTTGTAGTGGTCTCTCCCACATGGCCCAGGTCTACTACTCTGTCAAAGGTTGCACCGCGCAGACAAAAACAGGACACAGCAGTGTGTCAATGAGCCATGCTTTCTCCTGCCTTCCACGTCATAAAAGGTGCCTGAGGTTGTTGAAACACAGTCCATGTCTCCTGGGAATGACAGGAATTTGAGGGATGCTGACTTTCAAGGAATACTGCATGACAGGCATCAAGATAAACCTGATGAAGAAAACACAGGCCAGAATCTGGGACTCAGGAGCAAAGTGACTCAGCTTTGGGGACAGGCATGTAATGAGGTCATGAGGTAGGAGACCCCCTGCAGGACCGGTGGCCCTTGCTCCCTGGGCTGTTCTGGTTCTTTCAGGTGAGAGAAAAGGATATAGGCAGGAAATGGCACTTTCTAGAAGGGCCACACTCTATTTCTGGGGTGTGTGGCATCTTCCAGCGTTGGGTCTGAGATTCTAGTTAAGGCTTTACCTCGAAGACAGCCACATACTGCTTTCTCAGTTGGGGCCTCCCACGAGGCTGTGAACTACAATAATTTTTGCAAATACGTCAGTCACTGGGAAGGTATTTTAACAGGCTGTTAGTGGAGGATAGGTGAACCAATGTCTAAATGAAAAGGGAAACTCTTGCTGCTATTTTTAAAGAGATGTTTCCTGAACAGACTGCCTGGCTTGCCTAAGAGGGCTAGCCTGGATCCGCGCTCCTCAACCTGCTCCTCCTCAGTGAAAGTGTTGAGAGAGGTGTATTCTTTTTATGATTGGCCATATGGCTCTAATAAGTTCAGAATCAAGGATATATTTCTTGACTCATCTATAAGAAGCATAAGAAATTTAAATAATACTTAGGTGTTTTAGGTTAAGACTCTCTGTCCATTTTGCATAAAAAAGTTCACCTGAATATTTTATTGTAGGTAAAATCTTTTTTTCAGTAGCAAAATATTTAAGGGGGTGGGATAATATTATCACGGATTTCTTTTTTTTTAATCTGAAAATCTAGTTTCACCCTTGCTACCGTGATACTTCAGTCCGTGCTGGATAGTTAGAAATGGCCAGTGCAGGAACATCTCGGGAGGCTTTTGGCTTGAGATCTCTCCGGTGAGTCAGTTTTCGTGCTGATCGTTTTCAACTTTCTCTTTCTCATCTAATTAGTTTTACTCAAACCTTAATATCAATCCTAGCCACTAGACAAACACAATTTGGTACAGTGTAGACCTTGATGATTGAAAATATATTAATTTTTCAAATGTTGAGCTCTCCTTGGTTATTAGGATTCAATTCATTAAGCTGGCGGCCATCTCCATAGGCTTTCTGAATAGACTAGCCCGAAGATACATGTGCGTCCTGAGGTAGGAGATAGGGAGACATTGGGGTAGTTACAGAAAAGAGGTCAGCTACCTTCAACAGATGCATCCAGACTTTGACTTTATTTTTTTTTATTTTTTTATTTTTTGAGACGGAGTCTGGCTCTATCGCCCAGGCTGGAGTGCAGTGGTGTGATCTCAGCTCACTGCAAGCTCCGCCTCCCAGGTTCGAGCTATTCTCCCACCTCAGCTTCCCGAGTAGCTGGGACTACAGGCACCTACCACCTCGCCCGGCTAATTTTTTTTTTTGTATTTTAGTAGAGACAGGGTTTCACCGTGTTAGCCAGGATGGTCTCGATCTCCTGACCACGTGATCCGCCCGCCTCGGCCTCCCAAAGTGCTGGGATTACAGGCTTGAGCCACCGCACCCGGCCCAGATGCATCCAGACTTTCAACAGCAAGTTAACTCTCTCTGGGACATACCATGAGCCTTTGAGGGGCTGCAAAAATAAAATCAGATACAGGAACGCCGAGTGGGACAGGTGGGAATGGCTATGGCAGTCCTTTTAGGGCTACAGTGCAGGGACGCAAAGGCAGGAAGAGCCCCTGTGGCCTCACTGGGAAAGACAGTCTCACTGACTACGCCTGAGCACTGCAGACCAACAGCATCACAGAAAGGAGGCTCTGCGGCCGTACTTGCGATACACGTCTTAAAGACACCCCAAGAGAAGTGAGTAAAGCTGTATCACGAGACACATCTGAGGAGAGAATAAAAAGGGAATATGTATTTTCCTTTTGTACACGGAATTTCCTTTTAATTAAAATCCTTGGTGATTTTAAAATATCAGATTCCTAGGAGGGCCACCATGCGTGAGGTGGCTCACGCTGCTGCCGTGGGACACTGGGAGAACACCTCCAGGTGAAACATCTGAGAGCACTGAAGGTTCCAATCCCAATAGTTTTTGTTTTGTGCAGCCACGGCTCTGCCTTTAGTCCCTGTTCACATCTTAAAATGGATAATGCCTGGCTTTCCCCTTCATTCATTTTATAGCAAGGATGTAATACATTATTGAAATCGGGGGAACTGTGCCACTTAATTTGCACTCCCCGGAGGCAGATGTCAGGTGCTGTAAGTACACAAGCATTTTCTTATTGTATTCACATAAAGCTTTTGTCATTCTCTGCAAATACACATTGGAGTAGACATTGCTGCTAATTCCATGTTGAAGTGGATAATACCACCAATGACCAAGTAACCTCAGCAAAGCAGAGACAGCTGGAGTGGGAAGAGTCTTCTCTTCTGGAAGGAATTTGCAGGGAAGACAGGTCCAAAAGGAAGATGAGGAAACAGCCTGCATTCCCGAGGGGTTTGTTGGGGTTTGTTTGCTTTTTTTGTTTGTTTTAAATCATTGCTGGTTCTACAGATTTCCCTGTTGGAATTGCCCTTTGGATCTCTCAGGTCTGGGTGGTTCTCTGAGGCTGATGAGCCTGCTGGGTGGTGGCAGCCTCGCGCCCCTGGTGCAGGCAGCTGAGGAACTGGAATCTGACTCTGGGGGGTAGAGAAATGAGTTAGTGGGTGAACCCAACATCTCTGCTCTCTGTTGGCCCTTGAAGCTTTTCTTCATCTCCTCATGGGGACCTCAACAAGGAAGGTGCCCAAGGCAAGGATGGTGGTGGGGGACCCGAGTGTCATCCCCACTTCTGGATCCGGTGTTCAAACACCCACTTTGGTGACATCTCTGCATCTGTACAGTGCACGGTTGTGTGGTTAGAGCAGGAGTTGGAAGGAAAAGGGAGGGAACAGTTATAGCTTCCAGTCCCATCTGCTTCTTGTCTCAATGCCCAGAACCTGACCCTGGAACAGGACTGAGCAGGTGCCTGTGTGTGCAGAAGCCCTTGTGTGAGAGTCCTGTGGTACCACGTTTGCCGCACGAATGTTTGAGATGCCTCACAGTGGCTTGGTTCAGCCTCTCCCTCCTCTTTCTGCTGGGGCACATCATCCCTCCTCACTGAAAGAAATTACGAGGATTGTATAAACAATTACAAGTAATCTACAAACAATGAACATGCTGGTTTGGCCCATTTATTTGTAAGAAAAAATGTGAGGTTTTATGGCAATGGCTTACAGCTCTGAACTCCTGGCACAATCACAAATACCCTCAGTGCAAAACACAAGTGTATGCCTCCCTTCTGTCCTAAAAAGGTAGTGTGTGCAACTCACTGATGGGGCTCCCATTTCATTTTTGAAAGATCTACTCACTGATAATACCAGTGAGATTGTTTTCACCAAGATACATGACATGCAAATAAACTATTGTTTCAAAAGCATCTAGCAGCTAATCGCTGATCATTCAAGTGTCAAAAAGCTAACTACTTCATTCCTGATTATTACCGTACACTGCACACAAACATCTCTCTATCCATTACCAATTTGATCCTCGACTCCTAATGAAACACAAATCTCTTTGATCAGCTTATCATATTGCATAGGTACGATGGTGGTTGCTTCAGGGGAAATAATTTAATTCAAGTGCTTTGCAGTGTGCTGGGTGCCCTGGGCATGGTATTCTTTGGGCCTCCTAAGGTTCTGATGCTGATGAAGTGATATAACGTATAGAGTAGTTTTTAAACGTGAATTGCTACAGGGAACACTATGCAGGGAGCTGAAGGGCTATTGAACCGGACACTTGAGCATTGGCTGCATTGAATGACAAATATTGCACAACATTTCTCTTCATCGAAATAGAAAATTGCAATGGAAAACCTTTAATGATGTCAACACTGGGGACTAGAAATACATATATGCCTCCGTATGAAAGCAAGGGTGGTGACTGAATAGAATCGTTTTGTTTTTAGAGAACTGTGGTTTTCTTTTTGTTTTTTCTTCTTTTTTAGTATTTTACCTAAACATCCAAGTAATAGTATTCTACTGTATTGCCTTGAAGAAGCAAATTGAGAAAAGTCAGAACATTTGCGTATTTTTATTTAAAAATGAACGTTTTAGTCAGCACCCAACGCAAAAAAACATATTAAAAATTGCATGTCAGCAATAAAATATCAGGTTCCTAGGAGGGCGGCCTATGTCGGCTCCACAGAGTCTCACCTTTGCTGATTAGCTGCATGGAACCTCATTAATGGGTAGATTATGCATTTGCTCAACAAATATTAACAGAGGTACTTGAATGAACTGACAGGGCCCAGTCTTATGCACTGGTCCTCAAAGGCTTGTTCATGTCTTGTTTTGGACATCAAAAGAGAAGGCCGTCCCAGGAAATCGGAGATGCCGAGCCTTTACATGTCCACCTCAGAGACTAGACGCCAACTGCCTGCTAGAAATAGCGGCGTGAGGAATGTGAAGGGGAGAAGTTGTTTGAAGGAGCTCAGACTCCATGCTGTGTACTTTAAAGATGAGCTTTAGAAATTGCACATCAATAGTTACTGCAGAAGAAGCGGTAGGAACTGAGAACATCTCACACGGCTTAGTGCGACTGATAAACAGCGGTTGAAGCTTGTGTCCTGCACAGCAAACCTTATTTGCTGATCTCTGATGGTCCAAAGCAGAGCACCACTGCTCAGCAGCCTCTGATGACAGTGAAGAAGGCAGAATGGCATTGTGACATCTGCGTCCAGCAGGCCAGGCTCCAGAGATTCATGACCCCAAGTGCAGATCCAAGTCCAGACGCTTGTAGGAAGCCTGCTCCCTGCTGCTGGGAAATCCCAAACTTAATTTTGCAGGCCTCCGAGATTTAGATAAGCGTTTGTTTATTTCAAGTAGCATCCTCAAGTCTGTACTCTGATCGGCACTACAAATATTTGACCAGACAATGATATGCCGTGTTTAAGTTGTATGTAAACACTGTGGAACCCATATTTATTTTAGTTTGTTTCTTCCATTTGTTAATATAGCGATGCAATAGGAAGATTCCTTCTTAAAAGGAAAAAAAAATCTTTGAATTAATTTTTATAACTTTAAATTAAGTCCACTTTAATAGAAATAATACCCTATTTAAAACCGTAAGTTATTCTTTATAAAAATATTCTTCTCTTCATTTTCAAGCAATTGATATTACTCACAAGGAGATCTCATGTTAAACTTTTATTCCAAGAAATGAACTGAAGGGTTATTTAATTTATTTTAGTTACTGGCTGTTACATTCTGTGTGCCTCTGTTTCTAAATCACGATTGCTGCCCACAGATAGAAATATTTATTATAAACTCAGCAATAAGCTGCACAATTTGACCCATTTTGATTTTATGTATCTATTGGAAATGAATGGGATATACTGCCTAATTTGGAGGACAGCTTGCTGATTAAATGCTAGTAATAGGGACTAGGCAGGCACTAGGAATAATAGTCTATGATAAATATAGAAGAAACAAGAATTTTAAAATCACTGAAAGTAAGTTAGTCTTAGTCATTTTAAAAAGGATACCACTGACATCAATTTCTAGTTTGTTGATCACGTCAAAGCAGTTTCCTCTGTCATTGTTGATCTTTTTAGAAAAATAAAGGGAAAAACTGTTGTCAGGATATATTTTCAAGGGTAAATTATTTCCTTAATATTTTTGTCTCTTGGCTGGGCACAGTGGCTCACACCTATAATCCCAGCATTTTGGGAGGCAGAGGCAGGCAGATCACCTGAGGTCAGGAGTTCAAGACCAGCCTGGTCAACATGGTGAAACCCTGTCTCTACTAAAAATACAAAAATTAGCTGGGCATAGTGGCAGATGCCTGTAATCCCAGCTACTCAGGAGGCTGAGGCAGGGGAATAGCATGAGGCTGAGGCAGGAGAATAGCATGAAGCTGGGAGGTAGAGGTTGCAGTGAGTCGAGACAATGCCATCGCACTGCAGCCTGGGCAACAAGAGCAAAACACTGTCTCAAAAAATGTGTGTGTGTGTATGTTTGTGTATATTATGTATATATGTATGTGTATATATATGTGTGTATATATATATACACACACACATACCTATATGTCTTTCACTTTTTAACCCACATTAATTTAAGCATCCACATTTTAATGTCAGACTGAAAATTGAATGCTTTTAGTTTTTTTCACTTCCTCTAACCCCTACATAAAGAAAAATATCTGCTTTTTGTAATACCTTTATGTGTTCATGGTAAAATAATTACTTAGTTCCAATCATCTTTGTACACAAAGATATACACAATATGTTGACAAGGTAAATTCCTTCTTCGTCTGGAGGACTGCACAGTGTATCTGAGAGAGGATTTTCAGGAGGCCAGAAAATCAAGCTGGAGGGATTATTAGTGTGTCGAGAGATTGCTACCTGTTTCGAGTCAGAACATTGCCACTTCTTTTTCCCCACCTTGGAGACTTCAGGTAAGTTGCTAAATTTCAGGTAAATTGCTAAAATTGTGCTCCATAAGAAACTAGTAGACTTAATTAAACAGGGATCCATAGGGAGATTCTATTCTCGCTGGTTTGTGTTTTGAATCTGATGTCCAGTATTAGAAAATCGTATTTCTACACTTTTAGGAAGCTGAGCTAAACATGTTTGGGGAATCGTATTTTTCCGTTGTTTAAAAGGGTTTCCAGTCAGCTAAGTGTTAAAATCAGGACAGTGAGAAGAGACAGTGCTGAGGAGTACCCCAGGGGTTGAATTTTGTATCTTGGCTGGCACTGTGTGTTGGAAATCAGGGCCAAAAGGCAGCGCTGTGTTGGAATGAAATGTCACTTGGACATTTTATATACTTCATCATATAGAGTTTCATATTATGCAACCTAGTGCATAGAGATGGAGGTAGTCAAAGCAACATATTTTTGTAAGTATTTCTATGTCTGTTGAAACAGAGTGTTATGAGTTTCAGTAGTGGTGGTATTAGGCTGAGAGTGTGTCAGCAGAAGGTATGCTAGTCAAGTTTCTTTGGTTGCATATAACTCAAACCAGATCATGTAAGGGTTAGGAAAGGAGTGGGTTAAGAGAGGCACTGACTATTGGTACAATCAGATGCCAACAGGAATGAGGGGCTGATGACTCAGATTTTGACTTCTGGGTTGGATTTTCTGTAAAACTACATTGGTTCATAGCTACCAACATCTCTGGGCTCCTAAAAGGACTTTTTTTGTTGTATTTTTTTTTTGACAGAATCTCACTCTGTCACCCAGGCTGGATCTCTGTTCACTACAGCCTCCACATCCTGGGTTCAAGCAATTCTCCTGCCTCTCAGGCTCCTGAGTAGCTGGGACTACAAGCATGCACCATGATGCCTGGCTATTTTTTTTTTTTTTTTTTTTTTTTTAATTTTTAGTAAAGAAGAGGTTTTGCCATGTTGGCCATGCTGGCCTCGAACTCCTGACCTCAAGTGATCCACCCGCCTTGGCCTCCCAAAGTGCTGGGATTGTAGGCGTGAGTTACCACGCCTGGCCAGGACTTCTGAGCTTCAATTTGGAAATTTCAGAAAATCACAGGGCGACTTCTCACTGGGACACGGCAGGGGGGCCCCTGCAGTGGACAGCTACCTTGGGGAGAGGGGCTGTTTCTACTTTGTTGTGTGAAGTGCTTACCTTTCCTCCAATTACTATAGCCAGACAGGGAGATGGCAGAGGGTGAGGTGGAGGGTTGACTAGTCCAATCCAGAGTGCAAGGACACCCTTGTGAGAAGGGGAGCCGTTCCCTCTATTTCTCTCTGCAGCATATCAGAATGTCACTCATCTCCCACCACGCTTGCCCAGGATTCACCATGCTGCTTTCTTGCTCCTGGCCTTGCTTGAGTGTTCTCTGGCCTTAATATGCTCAGTGCGCAGGGTTAACCCCCATCTTCCAGCTCTTGGCCATGTGGTCACAAGAGGCGTGGAGAACCTACCATGAGCAAGACACTTTTTCTACCCGTTTCTGTGCAATACCTCATTTTGGTTTTGCAACATTCCTTCTGGGTAGGATGCACAGTTTATTTACATTTTATAGATAAAATTATTGAGGTGCCAAAAGGTTGAGAGGTTTTCCCAAAGCTACCACCTCGTGCATTTTGGAGACAGGCCTGAAACTTCATTGGGGGGGACTCAGAGCCCCCCTCCTTCTCTTCAGCACCACTACGCACCAGGGCTGGGCCAGCCCTGGTCTTGAGTCTTGCAGAAGGTCTCTATTTGCATTAAATGTGAACAAGAAGCAGTCATAGAGGATCCTCCTTCTGTTGGTTTCTTTTCTGCTTGGACTCCGGCAGAGTAAAAAATTCACACACAACTCATTTTGAAAAACCAAATGAAACAAAACAAAAGTTCTCTTAGTCATAGCATCAAAACTTAAAGTTAGAGAAGGGTTTAGAAATTCACCCTGACTTTACACAGGAGGTAATAGCCACTGGGAAAACTGGGTAACTCCCCCTCCACCCACACAGATGGTTTCTGGTGGAGCCAGGACAGTGCTCCTGCCCCAGGACCTCGGGACGAGGACGAAGTCCTGGGCTCTGTTGGAACACAGCATAGGATAATTCCCACAGCTGGGTGGGCCTGGGGGGCAGGAGGGAGATGTTTGCTGAGGGCCACCTGCCAGATTTAGAGACGGAGCCCGGATGGATTGAGAAGTATTGTTCTAAGGATCCGGTGTAGACAAATGGACCCTCCTTAGAAAGATGAGTGACCCTGGGGTTGTCCCCAAATCTCAGGACCAGCCTAAGTCTATGACTCCTTGCACAAGGGCACCTGCTCTCACTGCCCAAGGATCTCAGGACTTTCTCCTCCAAACACCTGCTCCTGGAACACAGGGCCCCTCCTCTTCTTCGTATTGGGACCCGCCTGGCTGTACACTAGGAATGTCCCCTGGACAGCAGTTTGAAGGCCCTATACTCGCTCACTGCACTAAGGATTCTTGAGCGACGGGCGACGTGGTCAACACACAGCCCCAGCCCACGATGCGGAACTGCATTGAGTAAGCTTCTCCCCGGGGAGAGTCCCCGCCTGTCCTTGCTGCCCCCGTCCTGTTCTCGTCCCTCTATCCTCCAAGCCTCCCCAAGGCCCTTTCTCCCCCTACTTCAAGGCTGGGGCCCTTTTCTGAGCACTTTGCTCATTGCAAAACAAAACAAAATAAAACAAAACAAAGCCCATTTTGGTTTGGGCCTCAAACGTTCTCCTAATTGCTCTCTGATTTTCCATTTGAACTCAGCCTATTTTCATTTTACTCAGCCTATTTCTGCAATACATTATCACTGTGTTTTGAGAAAGTGATAGATTTTGAACCCTTTGGCCTGTATTCTTTAATGCATCCTCTTTTAGATTGTAGAGTTTCATCTGAGCTTCCCAACCTTAACTCCTCACTCCCCACCTCTTCCATAGGGAAGTTAGAAGGATTCGCAGAAGTGGGTTCCTGTCAGAGATTCTGGCGTCTCCACCGTGGACACGCCACTTAACATCACCTGACCTCTGAATGGATCAAGTCAGTCAACTTCGCCTGCTCTAAAACCCCTTTAATTCAAAAACTTGGAGCCTGTATTTTCTTTTCCTTAGATGCCCATGATTTATTTTTAAAATAAGGATTCTAATTTTCCATCCAAGACCCTTGCACCCTTCAGCACACTCAGTCTGGGTTTCACTTTCCAGACCCCGTCTCCAGGTGACGTCTGCTTCTCCAGTCATGTGAGTCTGAAACGGCGACTGATTCCTGTGTACGCTTCAGCTCCCCAGGCCGGAATGCTGTCACTCTGGGGAGGAATTATGGTTTCACTTTTTGCTTCATTCCTGCTGTAGAGAACAGGCACCCAGCAAAGCCCAGAGTAAACAGACACTGTTTCACGCGCAGCAAATGGAAGTCGTTATTCATGATTACTTTTGTCCTGTGTTTTTCATGTCCCCCTGTTTTATTAATGCCTCCCAATTTTCCCTTTTAAATACTCTGGGTGATGGTTCAAGGCAAGATGACTGCTGGGTTATTCGTCACACCTGAAGCAAGAAAAAGTTACATGCAGGCAAAGGAGCTGGATGCAGGATCTCATCTAAAGGACAGTATCACTTAGCTATGCATGGGCAAGAAAGAACGGAATGTTTCTGAATAAAGGAAACGTTAGTCCTAGATTTCAACCAAGAGAAGGAATGCTGAGAGTTCTTGACAGCGAGAGCTTCGTCAGGGGTGACATGCCTTTGATTTAGAATGGCTAGTACACACCCACATGCACACATGACCTTCTGCCTTAGTTTCAGGTTGTGGAAACTTCTTAACAGGAACTGTGGCTACAGCTGCATTTATACATATTTACGGGGCACTTACCACATATAGCAAAATATCCTGAAGAGTAAATTACAATCCTCTCCCATTTTGAAGGCACTTAGGAAATTCTGTCTGTATTTACACTTTCATTAGGGTTAGTGAACAGCAATGTGTTGCTGATAATTCTAATGTTGCTCCTGGAAATGTTGTGTTATTTTAAGAGATTCATATCCTCCATGTGGGGTTGGAAACATCTGTTCAGAGAAGAACATATCAGTTAAGATTATTTTGCTCCTCCCAGTTTGAGCCCAGATGGTTACATCTATGCAGTATGTACTACAAGTTTCAATTATCTACTCTAATTTAATTTATTTTCTTTTGTACGTCTAATGAAACTAATATTTAAAATAACTCCTAATATATTTCTAACGTGCTAAAAGCTAAAGGTCCTTAAGTGTGTGTTTATGTGTGTGTGTGTCTGTTAAAATGTTGTAAGATTACTGGATGCTAAGAATGCCGTTTTCAGGCCAGGCGTGGTGGCTCACTACTGTAATCCCAGCACTTTGGGAAGCCTAGGCAAGCGGATCACTTCAGGTCAGGAGTTCAACACCAGCCCACCCAACATGGTGACACCTCATCTCTACTAAAAATACAAAAATTAGTGGGGTGTGGTGGTGCACTCCTGTGATCCCAGGTACTCAGGAGGCTGAGGTAGGAGAATTGCTTGAACCTGGGAGGAGGAAGTCACCAGCCTGGATGATAGAGACACTGTCTCTAAAATAAATAAATAAATAAATAAATAAATAAATAAATAAATAAATAAATAAATAAATATTTTTAAAATGCTAAAGATTACTGTCAAAACATGTGTATAAAGCATATTATTAAATAAAAGATTAAACATTCCCTCCGAGTGGACTTTCTAAATCAAAACGAACTGAACTTCACCAGAAATAATAGCTTCAAGAAAGAAAATCATTTAAAATAGTGATGAATTGTTATTTAATTCAACAAAATAATACGTAGTCCATCATAGAAACATATAATAAAGATAATTTTCTCATTGATCACTATTTTGAGAAAAGTGACAAAGCTCTTCAAATGAATAAAAAGTATGTGAATTTTCAGGTAATTTTGCTGGAGAAAGGATATTTCAGGATGCTTTAGAACATTGATCTCCAAATGTTTGTCACTGTTCTATCCTATTGTTTTGCAAAATGCAAACTCTCAATCGTTTTTAACGGACATGCAAAATTTTTCTTCATATGCTAAAACAGTTGCAAATGATGCAAATTTTGGGATACTGTGGACAGATAATAATGAAACTATGAACTTGTTCTACGAAATGTAGTCAGTGGAATGTCAATAACGAAGTGATTTGATACTGACCACCACCTATTAAAAGAAATACACAAACAAGCTCTTCAATTACAGGAAATTGGACATTGTTGCCTTTTCTCTTTGAATTTGCATTCCAATTTTATTTCTGCATAGGTTTTATCTTAAAGTAATCTTTGCTCAAAACGTTCTTTTTTTTTTTTTTGAGACGGAGTCTTGCTCTGTCGCCCAGGCTGGAGTACAGTAGCCAGATCTCAGCTCACTGCAAGCTCCGCCTCCCGGGTTTTACACCATTCTCCTGCCTCAGCCTCCGGAGTAGCTGGGACTACAGGCGCCCGCCATCTCGCCTGGCTAGATTTTTTTTTTTGTATTTTTAGTAGAGACGGGGTTTCACCGTGTTAGCCAGGATGGTCTCGATCTCCTGACCTCGTGATCCACCCGTCTCGGCCTCCCAAAGTGCTGGGATTACAGGCTTGAGCCACCGCGCCCGGCCAAAACGTTCTTATTGATTATTTCATGATTCCTTCTGTGAAGGAAATACAAAAATTGAAAATAAAATATTTTAATTTTGCCCATGCAGCTCTAAGTGTTACATGTTTCTATATTGAATTATTATTATAATTACTATTTGTACAAGGCTGATCCCAATAACACACATATACAATTTTATATTTAGCAAATAAATATATGTAGTTTGTTTTGAAATTCCTATCCTAAGATAGATGAAATTTTTTTACGAGTTTATGTAGTTATTACATAATTAACAGAAAGCAGTCAGTGTATCATCAAACCTATTATTGGTAACTTTTCAAAATTTAGGCTTTATAAAATTTGAAGTTTTATAGAATATTGCTGATGTATTGGAAACTTTTTCTGAATTAAATAAAAATGTCAATTATCTGCTATTTAAAAAATGTAGTCTACCAGCTGACAAGTTGATTAGGTTCTCTTTGAAACCAGATAATCAGAATTACGGAGAGGCTGTGTTATCCACTTACCAGAGTCTCGAGAATGTCTGTATTATGGGTTAATGACATATTGTTTGCTCATTTGCCTTCATGGAGCTTTATCTCGAGTTCCTCTGTGATATTATAAAGCTTGCAGATACGGCCACGTCTTCCTTCTTTTTCCAACCTCTATCTTTCTCCTCATCAACCTCTTCTTTTTCTTCTTATGTTTTAACTCCACTTGATATTTTTCTAAAATGCTTCTTCTGTTGGGCATTTAAGAAAGTGTCACGTGTCTCAAGCATATAGTAGGTTAAGCAGCTCATAAAAGAGAATTGCACTTGAAAAAAAATCTTTATAGAAAAACACACGTTAGTATTCTTGTTGATAAGTTCCAGCAGTGATGCTACAATATATCATAATCACTTTTAAAATATTATGTTCAGTTTATTATTTAATGTGAAAATCAATTTGTTGGCTTAGACCAAAGCAGAGATGCTTGTTATATTCACAGCATGGAACTATTTTAACGACTGTTAGAAGCCCTCCTGTGGGAAGCAACCGTTTAGCTAAATTCTATGGCATCGTCCACAAAAACCATTCTATCTAGATATAATGTTTCTATCAACCAGAGACTTCAATCAGACTTCACATCAAAGTGACCCAGCTAGTCTTCAAATGCCTCCTGTTAGTATCGTGGTGTGTTCCCACATCTGCACTACTGTAGGTCTGGCCAGGGGCAGCAAGCCCATCGTCCCAAAGTGAGGATGATTTGAAAGATTCGGTTTTGCTGTGAGGGGATTGAAAAAGGCTTTTCATCTCTCCTTTTTCTTTTTTTTTGCATTGAGTCTACCATCCATATCCCTCCAACCATAACCACTTGGGAAGTATGTTTTTCTCTTATTTTGCCAGATCTTTATTCTTGAATTGCATATTAACTGAAATAAATACATCTTAGGTCCTCATTTTTGTTGCTTTTCTTATTTAAAGAGATCTGTACATTAGTAATTTTGCCTTTACTTTAAAAAATAGAGTTTAACACAATATAATCTATTTGGGAGAACTGTAATGCATTTTTAAATAGCCATAAAACAGTAAAGTAAAAAGATAGAGTGAAGTAACTCCATTTTCTCCATGTATTTTTTGAAAGTGAACCAGTACCTAGTCATAAATGTTACTTTGCACTGTGAATTGATTCCATTTTTTAGGGCCAGAAACACGCATTTTTTTGAAGCCCCTTTAAGATGACAAAATAATAAAAGCATAGGCCAGGCACGTGGCTCATGCCTGTAATCCCAGCACTTTGGGAGCCCAAGGCAGGCAGAACTCCCTGAGGTCAGGAGTTCGAGACCAGCCTGGCTAACATGGTGAAATCCGATCTCTACTGAAAATATAAAAAATTGGCCAGGCATGGTGATGCATGCCTTTAGTTCAAGCTACTTGGGAGGCTGAGGCAAGAGAATCTTTTGAACCTGGGAGGCAGAGGTTGCAGTGAGCCGAGATCATGCCACTGTACTCCAGCCTGGGCTACAAAGCAAGACTTCATCATAACCCCCAAAAAAGCATAAAATAAATTATAAAGTGAAATTTTATTTAAAAAGAAAAAAACAGACATTGCAATCTTTATAAAAGTATACAGATATGACAATATTATAAATTGCAGCAAATTAACATAATTTTGTAAAAATTAGCTGCCTTACCTAACTGAAGTATTTAAAAAAATTGTTAGAATTCTAATTGAGCAGCTTCTCAGGGGCAAAAGTTTATAAAATGAATAGTAAAATTTAATTTTTCTGAAGAATATTTGATGGAATATTTTAAAATTAATAGTTTCAAAAAAGTCTTTTAGTTTTACAAGTTGTCATTGGTAATGGCATATAAACTTAAGGTTGTTGTTCAATTTGTGAAACCTTCTGGCAGAAAACTTATACTATAAGAAAAATATCAGTTATCTGTTATAAAATACATAATTTATAAGATTACAAGGACTTCCAAGATTTTAAAAAAGTTTTCGTTTACTTATGATTAATTCTATTGATTGATGAGACTCATTAACCCATTTATCAAAAACATCCCATTTCTGGTGGCCTAATATGTTTCATTATAACTTAGTGCCAGTAATTTACATAAATTCAGCAAGATTTTAAATCTTTTCACAACGTGTGTCTATGATCCCTTCTTCTTTCTTCTTCTTATTATCAAATAATTCTACAGTCTTTTCATGGCTTCTGCTTGAAATTTATTTCTCAGCTGCAATAAATGACTGCCTTTGTTTTGATCTGAAAAAATGGGTTTTACATTTTAGTCTCATTGTCAAAGTATTTTACTCTCAACACATACCTTTTTATTTTGTTTTATATTCCATTAATATTGTGCCTGTATTTCTCTCATGTTCTGTTTAATAAATGCACTTAAAATAGTTGAAACATGACCATCCTATGTGTGTAAATAAGGAGCTCATAATTTCCCATTTCACTGAAACTTTCCAAAACATCCTTCAAATTAGATTTAATGGTACATTCAGGCTTTATATATCTTTCGAATAAACATATTCCATCTTATTTGTGTTTGTCTTTCTCTTTTAAGTCTTCAAATGTATATTGTATAACTGGGAGTCCTTAAAACACTGCGAAACCCAATTTCTAAGGCTTGAATACTGTAGTGAGCAGGCCATTTTGTGATACTTAGTCTAAAGAAAAATTCAACTGTTCACTGGCGTTTTTAAATCTAGGAGACAATCCCGAAATGAAAACAGAAACTTGCAAAATGCTGAAGAGTTGGACACCTTCAGATGCTATTAAAGGAGTCACTTTCTAAACAAGATTGAGAAGCTGAACTAGGCATACTGTAGCCTGCTACACCTGGCATCCTGATATCGGGCATTTGACATGGGTGTGGAGGGGCATACTTCCGAGGCATTCCTCTGTTATTGCTTGGGTGAGCAATTGCTTATTAGATTTGACAAAGAGCCATGCAGTTATATCCTAGTAAAACTCAAACTGAAAGTACCTCTAATTCATTCTTCCTTGAGCTGGATCCAAAATCGCCTTAAACTTTATAGCTTCACAGTAAAAGTGCCTTTGTTACATCGTGTCCCCAGTTAAAACCTGGAGGCCGACAAAGTCATACGGTTTAGGAACTATGGCCTCAAAACTCATAAACAAGCTGTGACGAGGCCCAAATCATCACTTCTTTTATTCTCAAGGATCTTAGGGTTTCAGATTAATGATATCACTGCCAGAACAAAATGCCAGACTAGGGGGATGCTTAAACAATAGAAATTTACTTTTTTATAGCTCTATAGTCTGGGAAATCCAAGGTCAAGGTGCCTGATAATTAGGGTCCCAGGGAGGGCTCCCTTCCTGGCTCGGAAATGGCTGCTTTCTTGCTGTGTTCTCATGTGGTGGAGAAAGAGAGAGTGAGCTCTCTGGGGTCTCATAGGGACACTAATTCTGCTGGATCAGGGCTCCACCTTATGCCTTAATTTAACCTTAGTTACTTCCTTATTCCAAGTAGTTACATAGGGGATGAGGGCTTTGATATATGAATTTTTGTGGGGGCAGGGAACGCTGTTTAATCCATACCCTCATGTATATCATAAATGTCTGTAATAGAACACTTTAAAAGCCAAACAGAGATATTCCAGTTTATAAAAATTTGATTAAAATTTCTCCTTGGCTGGGCACAGTGGCTCGTGACCATAATCCCAGTGTTTTGCAAAGGTGAGGTGGAAGAATTGCTACAGCCTAGGAGTTTGAGGCCAACGTGGATAACATAGCAGGATCCTGTCTGTACAAAAAGATTTTTTTAAAAATTAGCTGAGTATGGTGGCACACATGTGTAGTTCTAGCTACCTGGGAAGATTACTTGAACCCAGGAGTTTGAGGCTGCAGTAAACTGTAATCCTGCCACTGTATTACATCCTGGGCAACAGAACAAAATCCTGTCTCTAAAAAAAAATAATAATAATAAAAATAGAATTCTTACCTTGGTTAAAAAAAAAAAAAAAAGGACCCTCTTACATACAAAACACACTCAACTCACTCTCTTTCCAAATCTCATTGGTGTTGTTACTGAAGTTCAACTGCTTTGGTTCAGCCTCTCTTGATCTGAAGAACTATGAGCTAAAAGAACAACACAACACTAATGTATAATGGTGTGAGGGGCACAAAATAACCACCATGGCACATTTCCATTTACAACACAGGCATATGGCCGCTACTGCTCCATAGCAATTCTGAAATTTCCCAGGACACATACTGGTGCTTCCTTAAGCAGTTCTCAAGCTGTGTGAATAATTCCACATGTCTTCTGACTCTGCCTTCTTGGCTCTTCTGAGTCATTTTTTTTTTCTTTCCTCTGTGAAATGTGGCCAGTGCTTCAAGCTAAGTAGTTTCCTCAGCTACTTCTTACTTATAGAAATTTATGGGTCTTAAAAAGTCATTTCTTTTTGAACTGACTCTTTCCTTTTCAGTCTAAGCTAGTGGTTCATCTGCTGCTACACTTGTCTGGAAAAATTGTGTGGGTCTCCCATGAATCTTATTGTAGTGTATTCCAACTTACCAAAGCCATACCTAGAAATATCTTTAAGATAACCCATTTTGACCTTGGGATCCTCTCTAAACAACTGAGGAACCATAGTCTTATGCTTCTTAAAAGCTTTATTGTTTGAATGAGTGATTTTCTAAGACTTCAACTCAGATTTTTCTGAGGCTTAAAAAGAATTTGAAAACCACACCTGGCTTCAACTTTTTGCCATGTGTTTCTGATAGAACTCTGGGTTTTCTCTTTGCCTGGGGGTCATTTCTTAATTTTAGTATTATTTATCATCAGGGGAGGCTGATAATCTTAAAAATTAAGGAGTCCTTGTTTCTTTCTTTGGTATCTGTTCTTCCTTTAGTTGATCTCTGTCTTCTCCCAAGAAGCAGCCCAATAGCATTTTGGAAACTCTACCTGGAAATTTTAGCCAATCACCAGGTATATCAGGTGTATTTTCTGTTTTTCACATTACTGCAAGTGCAACTATCGGTAAACTTTCTGCCACTATGTAACAAGGATCCAGTTTTCTTCCATTTTCAACAACATTTTCTTCACTTTACATTAAGCCTTCCCCTGTAGTCTTCTCTTAGCAACCAGCAGATATTTATTTTCAGTGTTTTCAAATCTCCCCTGGTTGTCACTTACACCTTACTCAATATTTTTCCAACTCCTCACTGCTTATGCATCTACTTGTGCTACCAAAATCCGCAATAGTTATCTCTTGCTGCATTAAAAAAATCACCTCAAGATGGAGAGGTTTAAAGTTTTAATGCATTTGTTATCCTCTCTCTTTCTAAGAATCAAGAGTTTAAGATCAAGGTAATTGGAGTATCTCAAGACATTGCAGATCAGGAGGCCACTGGGGGCTTCAGGACCTAAAGACTTTACTGGGGGTGGAGGATCAGCCCCCAGGGCAGCTCCTCCCATGGTGGCCAATGTGTGGCAGTTGTTGGCAAGAGGCCCAGTTTCTTCCCACACTGGATTGCCCTTATGGCTTAGCCATGGTCTTCCCCAGACTGTGTTATCCAAGAGAGAACAACGTGGAAGTGACAGCATTGCTGTGGCCTCACTTCAAAAGCCACTTTCACCTCTGTCAGACTCTATTCACTGGAAGCAGGTCACTCAATCTGGCCCACTTTCAGAGGAAAGGAAAATTAGACTTGGAAAGGGCAAGTGTCGAATAATTTGTATGTGTATTTCCAAACCACCGCACCGTAGCTACACAATTTGTGGAACTGGCAAGTCTCTAGGGAGGACGAGATTCAAAAATGATTTGAGCAGGCACCTGCCACCAGTGCTCTGTGATTCTCATGTATTTGCCAAACCCCATGGAACATCTTTATCCTCATGATCATTTCCCTCTTGATGATGAAATGGCTGCAAAATTCCCAGGAATTGCATTTGTATCTCGTGCTATCCAGAGGAAGAGAAAGAACTTTTCTCCTAGAAGTCCCAATGACACTGGAGAAATAGAATCTGGGCAGGAGACAGAATGATGCCCAGTCATTTCTAGTCAGGGAACATATACCATGCCTTGAGTAACAAATACATGCACTGTTTACTGTCATCTTTAGGGGGGTCTTACAAGGTGAAAACATATTTCATCTTAATGTAAAAATGCAGACAACCTGACTCTAATGTCCTATTTCATAAGGCTGCACTGTGTCCATGTGCTAATAGTTGATTGTAAGGATGAAGATCTTTGTCTGTTTGGCCCACTGTGCAGCAGCAGAGCCAAGAACAAAACCTGACGCAGAAGAAAAAGAGGTGTTGAAATATTCAATAAAGGAAGAGGTAACCATAGGATAATAACCTTTGCATGAACACAGAAGCGGCGTCTCTGGTACAAATAAGTTTTTGATTATTGGCGACTATCAGCCTGTTGATCACTATGAGTCAGGGCACATTCAGCATTGGTCCCTCTGGTCCTGCTGTTCTCGTGGACGCTATTTACGGTTTTTCCAGCTCCAGGCTTCCTCCCTCCCTCCCCTGCAAAGCCCTCTGTGCACCTTATCTTTCTGGAGCAACTAATACAGACACTTTCTTCTCTGCAATAGGAGGAAGTGACTGCATGTGTTAGGATCCTTTGCCAATTGCCAGGAATTTCTAATTCTGCCCACTTCATTCATCAGTAAGAAATATGAAAAGTAGCAGCACCTTCTCAGCGTTTTCTGAACATCGATAACAAATTAGCCTATTGATGAGGTCACGTTGGTCCACTTCTATTTGGTAAATGAGGATTTTTTAAGAAAAATAAGTAACAGAAATATATTGCCTGAGAGTACCTCTGCGATTCAGAAATATCTGACGTTTCTGGAGGAAACATGAAATCATGTTTCTTTCCCATTTGTTGAGCTTTCTAAGGAGGAGGGAAGTGAGAAAAGTTGGAAAGTTCAGAAAATATTAAAACAAAAATCATCCAATTGTTCCACTGTGTGAAGGAAACGGAACTAAACTAAAATTTTCATCTTTTGATTGTCACTCTGAAACACTAATTAGGAGGGAAGTGAAACCAATCCTAGTGTTGGGATACGACAGGTCAAATTCCATTTATAAAGAAAAAAAACCTAGCATATCAATCCCTAAGGGTCTCCTTCAAAAAAGACAGAAGTTTCTAGACTAGTCTATGGATCAAGTTCAAGTCATTTCTTTTTAGTGTCGGAATTCTGATCAACCAGTCTGTTCCCAGTTTCTCTGAGGTCTCTCTCCTTGGTTCGTGAACAGTATCCCTTCCTCGTGCCTCTTCCCATCATCTTTCCTCCACGAGTGTCTGTGTCTTAAGCTGTTCTTACAAGGACACCAGTCATACTGGATTGGGGCCCATCCTAATGACCTTATCTTATCTTAATTACCTGTAAAGACCCTACCTCCAAATATAGTCACACACTGAGGCATTAAGGATGAGGACCTTTAATACCCGGATTTGGGGGAACGTGGTTAATTCAGTCCATAACACCAAAAGTTCTTTTAAATCAGAGTTCTTTGAAAGTGAAAGACAATCTCTTGTCTGAGTCCCCTACACCACCTCTCTAAGCAGGTATGGAGTTTTAGTAAGCCTGTCCTCGTGTATCCCACATGGACCAGAGGGGACTGAGCACACTGTAAAGAGCATCCTTTACTCATGAAGAAGTACAGCAGCCAGAAGAGGCTGTGGAGAACATTACATCCCCGGGAAGCTAGGTCACTTTGGATGAAATATTTCCCATTTTCTCCATCTTCAGAGACATGGAATATTTTTTGTTCCTTTTTTTTTTTTTCTTTTAGATGTTGAGGTTCTAAAATTTTAAATGTCCTTAGCTTAGCCAGTAGAAAAAACAAGTTATTTCTTTTTTTTTTTTCTGAGATGGGGTCTTGCTTTGTCACCCAGGCTGGAGTGCAGTGGCGCAATCTCGGCTCACTACAACCTCTGCTTAATGGGATCAAGAGACCCTCATGCCTCAGCCTCTCGAGTAGCTGGGATTACAAGTGCCTGCCACCACAGTTGGTTAATTTTTGTGTTTATAGTAGAGACCGGATTTCACCGTGTTGGCCAAGCTGGTCTTGAACACCTGACCTCAGGCAATCTGTCCGCCTTGGCCTCCCAAAGCACTGAGATTACAGGCGTGAGCCACCATGCCTGGCACAAAAGTTCCTTTTTAGATCAAGGAAGATAATGACTTGTCGTTAACATTGTATTTTTTGCATTAAAAACAAAAACAAAAACTGCTACCACGGATGGAAAACAGTCTAATCCCCTTTCCACCCTCACAAAGTATTCAGATGAAGGAAGCAGGCAGGGTATGGGACGTCTAAGTTAGAGTAGATTCTGGCTTTGATGAGACTTTTACATATTACAACGTCTCTGAGCTTCTGGAAACTTAGGCTAAGGACCTGATTTTCTAAGACCTCGTGTTCTAAATAACAGATAAAACAGCCGAGTCTCCATTTTGCCTGGTCACTTGTTCCTCTTCTGTTTCTTCTTAGGAAATGCAAAATGGTGGTGTTCTAACAAATAGGAAGCATTATAGAAAGCATATCTACTCTCAATTCATTAACTAGCAAGATGGAAATAAATGCATGCGGCGTCTATCTTCTAATAAAACTCCATGACAGAGAGGAGGGAGCAGGCCCGGAATGCACCGGGAAGTGCCTCCTCCCGAGCGGCCAGGGTGTCTGACGCTGCCTGAATGTCTGATGGTCACACATGATTGGCTCAGGAAAGTCCCAGAATATTTTAGTGTATTTAAGGTTTTGATTGGCAGGTAAATTTTTAATAACGTTATTTTCTTAAGTGCAGCAAATCATCTTTTGTTTTTTAAAGCATGCCCTTTTAGAAAATAGCAGTTCACTTAAAACTGAACTCACATCCGGGTGCCGTGGCTCACACCTGTAATTCCAGCATTTTGGGAAACCAAGGCGGGTGGATCACCTGAGGTCGGGAGTTCGAGACCAGCCTGGTGAAAGTGCAAAATTCCGTCTCAAAAAACAAAACCAAAACTATAAACAAAAACACACAAACAAAAAAACTGAACTCACATGAGTGATTTGAAATATAGATTTTCAAAATAATTAGTAGATATTTCCACTTGGAGGAAGACTATTTCTCTCACTGATATTTGCATCTTTTTATTTAGGGTGACTTTACAGTATCCAAATAAACTGGCTCAAAATAAGATGAAAGTTTAAGTCTAAGCTTCCTTTCTGCAGATCTGTATACTACATCATTTTAGGTTGCTTTTCACTTTTTGTGTTTTAAGGAACAAATTGGGGTGTAGTGTCTTACTAAGCTATTTGGACTTGTTCTTACAAACACTTATGTAAGAGTTCACCAGACAGAGAATTTACAGGGAGCACTGCCAGCCTCCAACATTGCAATGTAGAAAACCAGAGTTACAAGTGAAACTGGTCCTTTCCTTGCCCTTTGTTTTCGTTCTTCTGTTTAATTAGGGGAGGCATAGTTGTGGATAATTTATATTCAGTATCATGCACCCTATTAATTATCTTTTTATTCCCAACAAGGCCTTCAGACAACACTCCCACACTGGGTTTACGAGAGTAACCCCCACCTTCACAGGAAGTTGGAAGCATTGCCCCAGCCTTTCCAGAAGCTCTGCCATTAGCTTGGATCATGAAAATTGGCTCGGCCAGGAGAATACATTACAAGGCCCCAAACTGCGCCAAATCTGAAGGCCTCAGAGCATAAAGATAAACTGATTTACAATTATTTTCATTAAAATGTCATTTTAGGTATATGAATGAACAAGGTCCTGGTAAATATTTACTATCTGTTCCGCACTATAAAAAGTAGGGAAAGAAAGACTCACCTACTTTCAAATTGTATTCAGTATCTGGGAAGATACTTTTAAAAGGTAATCTTTAAAAGATCTTATCTATAGAGGGATGTTTTGTGCTCTGAGCCCCCTGAGAATAAAGGCTGGCTTTGTCTTGTTGACAGCTGGAACCCAGCCTGTGAGATACCACCTGGCACACAGTAAGCGTCTGATAGGTAACTGCTGGGTGGAGGTTGTTGATGGAATCCTAATAAAAAGACTATTACTTTTTATTTTTTTGAGATGGAATATCGCTCTTTCACCCAGGCTGGAGTGCAGTGGTGTGATCTGGGCTCACTGCCACCTCCACCTCCTGGGTTCAAGCAGTTCTCCTGCCTCAGCCTCCCTAGTATCTGGGATTACAGGTGCCCGCCACCATGCCCGGCTAATTTTTGTATTTTTAGTAGAGATGGGGTTTTACCATGTTGGCCAGGCTGGTCTCAAACTCCTGACCTCAGGTGATCCACTTGCCTGAGCCTCCCAAAGTGCTGGGATTACAGGTGTGAGCCACCGTACCCGGCCCAAGAGACTATTACTCTTTACAGTTCTGATCTGTACGTCTTTCTAGCTGAGAGTGGTATGATTATCGGCAACTTTTGGAGCAAGGATCCGGAGAAGATGTGAAATTCTGTATGAGATATTTGTTGTTTTGCAGGTTAACCTAACACAGAATGATATGGAAGTATGTTTTATTTAAAAATCAAATGGTAGGTATAGAGGTAATGGGGAATTCTCAAAGTAACCAAAGATTCCTTTAGCACTCTGCTGATGATTTGTGACCTGAGCCTCTGCTTCCTTTCCCTTTAAGTATGGCAGACTAAACAGATCCAATAGAGTAATTTGATGGTTCCATGGAAAGAATTAAAATCACCTATTCCAAGCAAAAAATATCTTTATCATTATGCTCACCACTAAGTTCTGTTATTTCCCCTCAAATTATACTCTGAGTGTGTCTTTTTGGTGGAGTGTGCAACCGTCATCCCTACATCATTGCAACACTTTCCCAGATGAATGGCCTAACGTTGACTCTCCATATTCTTTTTCATGCTATGCACTACAGCCAGACTAATGTTCCTTAGAAATTACTTTCATCTGTCTCCTTGCTCAAACATTTCCAAAAGCTCAGTGCACTGTACTGCATCAGCCTCTGTGTCCTCCAGGATTTGATCCTGCTATTCTGGAGAACAAACTCCTCCCACCATCCAAGTGCCCCACAGGCCAGTCTGATTTATTCTTGGACTCATCTGACCTTGGCCCAAGAGGACTTTACTTGCAATACACTGTCCTATCTTCTCTTCTCATCCAGAGCAATATGGTCAGCTTAGGCAGTTTGGTCCAGAAGGTCTCCCTGAATCCTGACACCTCAGCTGTCAGTGTTACTTCTCTTTGAGTCCTTAATCCTTCAAGTTCACGGTCATAAAACCTGGATTCATCTTTACCCTCTAACTGTTTCATGAACGTGGGCCTTGGGACCTATGTAAATGGTGAACTCTTAGAAGGCTAAGACCGTGATATTTTGTCTCTTCGATAACACTGATAAAGATAGCAACAAAAGAAACACTATGACAAAAGCGAGGTACTTTTAAAACTCTTGGTTTGATACTTAGAAATTACATATTTAACCAACCTTTGACAAATATTCGCAGTAACCTAAAACAGTCTAAATTCAACAGCGGGGAAACCAAAAAACCTGAACACAAACGCATCGATTTTACAGCCTTGTTTAGGGTTTTTGTAGGCACAGAAATCATATGACATTACGTAACGGTGTGGATTTCAGGGTTAGAGATCAGTCACCAGCACACCGGGAACACGTTTTGTCTCATTCCATGATCTATCAAAGAGCTGTTCGAAATCCTAGAGCGAGCACACCACTGGTGGCCGTTCACTGCAAGGAAGGAGAAATGTTCTTTCTTCTTTTATTTTTATATGCCAAGATCTAATTATGAGAACATTAGCCATTTCACTCTACAGAAATCCGTAGATAGTTTTATTTTATTCTCTAATCACAAGTAACATTTCCCATGGTATTAACAGAGTCAAATTAACTAAGATTGCATTCTCACAGCCTGGGAGCTGCACTCCGCTCGGGACATCTTTGACAGTGCTGGATAAGAGCTGCTTATTCATTCTGCCTTCATCTATTGTCTGCTATTATGTAAAGTTTCACCGAAAGATTTGAACGTGGCTTTGGAAATGAACCACCTCCATGCTCAAGCTTGAAAGCTTTCAATACGTGCATACGAAGTGAGAACAGAGAGCCTAAGAGAGGTCTGAGGATGAGGAAGAATGGGCAGTGTCTTCTGTGACCAAGTTTCCTTAGCGGGGCATTTGTTCCTGGGGGCAGAATTTAGGCACCAGATCAGACTTCTCTACAGAATCTGCTGAGCTGGCTGAGCTGATCCTGAGTAAAGTAAATGATGAATCTGTTGATGAGAATCAGCAAATCTAGTCCTACCACTTCATTCATACTAATTCTTGGCTGAGCTGGGAGGACTTTGTGTGGTAGCGAAACCCATTACCATGGTCCTAATCTTCACATCCTGGATGCGCATGATGCATCTGGCTGCCTTGCCTGGAACGTATGCTCATGGGCTGTTCCACATCCCTGGAAAGTTAAGGGGGCTTTGCCTAGAGCCTTGTGCCATCTGGATGTTTACCTCTGACTTGTTTCTGTTTAATGAAATTCATGACATGTGAAGTAGTGACTGCCAGTTGATGCCAAACAGCAATTTGGGCCTGGTTACTGACAATGTTTGTAAAAGCACAAAGTGAATCATTGTGGAAAATTAAGGAAAATGGTACTTATTATGTAATAATAAGAAACTTACACAATATTTGTATGTGGTGGAGATACTTTGGAGAGATTTGTATGAGTTAAAATCACATTTTTCCCTTGAACTGTCTTAATCACACTCCAAGTCTTTGTACTTTCTCATGTTCTCACAGAAGCATCATAGTCATCACCAGAGCAGGCAGGGATTGCTATCCCCATTTTACAGATGATGGGACTGAGATTTGATGCTCTTTATGAGCATCCTAACAACTAAAACTTACTGGGTGCTTATAACATGGGAGGCATTATTCGGAATGCTTATGGGTATCAACTAATGAATGTAATCCCAAGGTCAAACTATGAGGTAGGTTCTATTATTACTTCCATTTTGTAGATGAGAAATTGAGGCACAGAGAGTCTAAGCAACTTGTCTATGGTCACACAGCTAATAACTGGAACCTAGTTATTCTGTCTTGAGAGCTTCCATTTTAACCACTCTGCTATGCTGGCTTTGTCATTATAGTTCTATAACTAATACTCACTGCACTTGTCTGTTTATACATCTGCCCTTCCTCTACAGAATTGGAGCTACTTGAAGGAGATCATTTGTTTCATTCACATTTTAAAATTATAGTGTTGACATAATATCCTGGCAAAAGGCTGGTTTTAAATCTGTGCTCACTTGAATATAGAAGAATAATTAATCTGCTGCTGGTTTCCTACGAGTAAACATTCACGCTATGGCTTGAAATCAGCCTTTTGACTTTTAATGCTTTTGAAATGTGATTTCAAGGTTTACATTTTTTGTCTAAAATAGGTCAATTTGTTTCTTGAACAATGTACTCCTTGTCTCAATTCCAACTGTAAGTATGGGTCAGTTTTCTGGAACGGTCAAGAATAGTTTGACCACGCACAAAATTTCACAAGCAAATAGAAATTTGTTTCTAACTTTCCCTTTGCCAAATCATATGCGACACTGTCAGTCCAGACCCTCCTTTTACTTCCTGCTCTCGTTTTCCTCCCCAGCTCCCAGCTTATCTGCTCAAGCTTCTGTGTCCTAAATAACTTGGGAGTTACCAGTCTTCTTTAAGGATCTAGTGTTCTAAAAGGTTTCTAAACAATTTTATAAAGTTTTTATTACTTAATTGGCTTAAGAATGTATCAGTAAGAGTGGCAAGTAAACAAGAAAATCTTAAAAACAAGAAGTTATTTTACTTCCCATTTCACTTTCTCTCTCTCTAGCTGTTTTCCTTCACTAATATTTCCAGAACACGCAACAGTTGGCATCACTCGCATACAAACAGCTCTTCCATGTCACTGAGTAAACGAGCAAGATCCAGGGAGGAAAAATGGATACAGGATATAAATAGAAAATCCTCAAAACAGGAATTTCAAAATGTCAACAAACAGGCAAAACTTTCTTTCAACAGCACTAATATGACTGGTGTGCTTTACTTGCTTTATTTTTTTTTTCTTTTTCCCCAGTAAATTGCTCAGATGTCGGTGTGCCCTCGTGAACAGAAACTATGGCATGATGGGTCCCGCTCCAGGCTGCCTCTCAATTATTCATAGGTCCTGGGGATTTTGTGTCTGACTATCAGGCAGAGAGGAAGGATGGCTATGATGCAGGAGTCTGCTGCCATCCTTGTGGTCGTCACTGTAGTGCACAGATGAATGGTGTGAATGGAGTTGCTCTGGGTCCTGGCCCCCCACGGGCTCCAGGGATATCACCCTTCCAGTTCAGGATCGTGTGCTCAGGCACCGTTCCCTGAGGTGTGACTCTGGGCTGTGGCAGTGGCTTTTGAAGCATATTCCAGCTTCAACCATGTGCTTGGATGACACCAGCTCTTCCCATATACTCTTCCCCAGCTCTTGTGTGGAGTTTGGCTTCGACCGTCCTTCCCAGCTGGTAATGTTCTCTGTTTCTCTTTGATGTATGGGTTTCAAATCTCGGTCACAATCCCTTCACCTGCCATGCCCTGTTCTGCCTTGAATAGGCATCCATGTTTTGAATTCTGGACCAGAGATGGGTTCTTGGTACTCATTTTCTTTCAGAAAATTTTCGTTGCTTTTGCAAGTAAGCCTGAGCCAGCAGCAGGACTCTGAGTCACGCTGTGTTTCAGGGCGGGAAAGCCTTGGCCACAGAGCAGGGAGTCCCATTCGCTATCTGCTGTGGTGACGCTGTCTCCCACCTCATAGAGAAGCTGCCAGCATCATGTTACATACGCTGCATGGTTGCACCCACTTATACTGGCAATCAAAACTACATGAATTACCGCAACAAAGAGAGTATTTTTGTCTATTGAGTGATCCAAAATTACAAAAAAAAAAAAAAAAAAAAAATGAGGAAAAAATGGCTACACTTATGCATCGTTTATAAGAGTGTAAATTATATATATATTAAAAAATACATATATGTTTGTGTATATATACAATGTCTTACTATGTTGCCCAGGACTTTCTGGAGCTTCTATGCTTCAGTGATCCTCCTGCCTCAGCCTCCCAAGTAACTGGAATTATAAGTGTCAGCCACTGTGCCCAGCAATTACAAAATTTTTGGAATGCAATTGGAAAGTACAGCTGAAAAACTTCACCAAGGTGGGCCATTTGATTGTACAATCGCACTTCTTGGAATTTATGCTACGGAAATCAGTAGTCAATTTCACAAAAACTGACAATAGTCATTAGAGAAAAACAGAAGAAAGGGAAATAAAAATCATTAAAACCTACCAATAGGAGACTGGACAAATAAATCATGTTATATCTATACAAAGGGCTGTTATGTAACCATTATAATGATCATCTATTATAGATCTATACTTATTGCCACATAATAATAACCACAATATATTTTTATTTGATGAAAGAAGGTAATAAACGTGAGGTAGTATATCTCATTTCTATTAGGAAAAACTATACACAAACACGAACATCAAAGAAAGGATCTGGGAGGGGAAGAAAAGAGGCTCCCAGTGCATAGCTTGGGAGAGACACAACCTACGTCATCAGTAACCAATTCCCATTGTGACATCATTCGCAATTTCACTTATTTATGCTTTTCCATATTGATTATATATATGTGTGTGTGTGTACATATTTAACCAAGATGTTATAAGATCATTTTTATTTTTTTGATTACCATTTGTGTGATTGTGGTTCCCAAGTGCCACACTCCATAGAAAATTTTACAATCATTCTCAGCTGAAGTCTCACAAAACTGCCTGAGGTCGGAATCATGGCGATTCTATGCCTCTATCAATGAGGCGTGCAGAATTGAAGTGATTTTACAAGTTCATAAAACTAGTGACCAGTGGAGCTGGTATTTGAACCCTGACCATCTTGTATGATCATGAATCATTCTCATAATCAGACAAAGAGATGATAAAAATCTACTTATTGAAAAAGAAGAAAAGAAAGTATTTATCTCATCTTCATAACACAGGACAATACTTAACCTCTTTATTCATAAAATATTAAACAAATGCAAAGTTAAATAAGAGTTTGCTTTTTTTTTTTTTTTTTTTTTTTGCTTTTTGTTTTCTCTTTCCACCCATAGTCTAGAGTATTTCATGATTTTCTGGTTATTAAAGTTAAATAAGAGGTTGCTATTTATTTATTTATTTATTTATTTGCTTTTTGTTTTCTGTTTCCACCCAGAGTCTAGAGAGGTTGTTATTTATTTATTTTTGTTTGTTTTCTGTTTCCACCCATAGTCTAGAGAAGTTGTTATTTATTTGTTTATTTATTGGTTTTTGTTTTCTGTTTCCACTCAGAGTCTAGAGAGGTTGTTATTTATTTATTTATTTATTTATTTTGATTTTTGTTTTCCGTTTCCACCCAGAGTCTAGAGTATTTCATGATTTTCTGGTTATTAGAGGTATCATCAAGCTGAACATTCTTTCATCACAAGGGATAATCAGCTGATTTCTGGGTTTTTCTTCTCCGTGAAAAACACACCCACAGGAACTGTTCTTTCCAAATCTACTCATGAACATATTCAAAGGAAGGTCTGCTTCCCTGATGATGCAGGATACCTGAGAGTCCGAATGGCAGAACTGATCAAGTGGGCTTGGTCAGTGGGACTTGGTGGCTAGGGATGCTTGGTGGTGTCCATGGACTGCAGAGGTAGAGACTGGTTGTATTTATCTGTTCTCACACTGCTGTAAAGATACTACCCAGGGTGGCTAATTTATAAACAAAGGAGGTTTAATTGACGCAGAGTTCTGCATGCTTGGGAGGCCTGAGGAAACTTACTGTCATGATGGAAGGGGAAGTAGGCACCTTGCTCACAAGGCGGCAGAAGAGAGTGTGCATGCAAAGGAGGAACTGTCAAACACTTATAAAACCATCATGGATGTAGAGAGAACTCACTCACTATCACAAGAACAGCATGGGGGAAACTGCCTCCATGATCCAAGCACCTGTCTCCCTCGACACGTGGGAATTACAATTCAAGATGAGATTTGGGTGGAAACACAGAGCTAAACTGAATCAATGTTGATTAGCTATCGGGCAAATCTATAGCAGAAAACTTACTACAAGAACCAAATATTCACAACATTTCCAACTGCACAGAGAACACTACAGATACATGAAAGAAATGTTTTCTGCCATTACGAGCTTTGTGCCATTCTGGAAATAAATAACATACACAGAACACACACAAATACACATGAAATACTATCTCATTATTCCTCCCCAAAAATCTTAAGGCTCATATCGACCCACATACATACATGCACACACATACACAGTTGCTGGACTGTTAAAAATAATTTAGGATCACAGTTCCACCACTCTCACCCCCACAGTAAAGGTCAAAGTCAAATGTAGGCTGAGCCCCAAAGCTGCCTTTGTCTCCAGTGAATCTCAGATGATGGCGGAGGGTCTGTGGGAAGAGAAGCCAAGGCTCAGAACCACCAGGTGGGGTCTGAAGGAGACTTCAATGGCTGCACTTTCTACGTGAGAGTGAACTAGAAATAGACACACCTGACAGAAGGGAACACCATAAAGTGGTGCATTCCATCATCCTGGCCCTGAGTGTGGGGAAATGAATCAACATTTCGGAAATGAATCCCAATCATAACCAGAAGCTGGCCCTCACATCAAATTGTAATGCCGTGTAAATAAATTTTCAGCAAAATTGTTGGTCCAATCAACCTTGAAGACAATCTTGAAGCTTATAATAATATGATTTAAGGAAACAAATATAAATGTTTTCTAGAGAAATAGACCTAGAACACAGCCTCAGATAATTCCTACAGTGGTAGGTTTCAAAGATAATGAAAAACATCATGATACCAGACACAACACCTCTAGGAAGAAGGCACAATGAGTGAGACACAGCAGACACGACTGACTGCAGAACCAATCCTGCACACTGTTAGACACTGGGATTGTCTAATGTATAATACAGCTATAGTATATTATATAATGTTATATGTAATATAAATGTATCATAAATAAATACTATATGTTTATAATATTAAATACTTATAAATAATTTATGATTAAAATATTTATAATGATATTATATATTACCATTATAAATTGTTATATACCATATAATTATATATTCTTATAAATTATTATCATTATAAATTATATTACTGTTATAAGTGATATATTTATGTCATTATATATTATAAAAAATAAAAGGTAACATAGATGTGTATATTATATACATGCTTAATAAAGTTAAATATAGGAGTTAACTAAAAAATGTAAGCAAATAATGAGGACTCTACAAAACAGCCAAGCAAATTTGAAGGGAAAACACCAAGTAGAATTTGGTGAGCAGGAGTCTCGCTCTGTCACCCAGACTGGAGTGCAGTGGTGCAATCTCGGCTCACTGCAACCTCTGCCTCCTGGGTTCAAGTGATTCTCCTGCCTTAGCCTCCCAAGTAGCTGGGACTATAAGTGTGCATCACCACATCCAGCTAATTTTTTTTGTATTTTTAAAAGAGACAGGATTTCACCATGTTGGCCAGACTGGTCTCGATCTCTTGACCTTGTGATACACCCACCTTGGCCTCCCAAAGTGCTAGGATTACAGGCATGAGCCACCGTGCCCAGCCCCAGGTAGGATTTTTAGAAATGATAAATAAAGGATCTGAAGTTAAAAAATAATAATTCAGTTTCCATTACGAATTACACAGTTGAAGAGATAATAGTGAATTGGAAAGTAAATCTGATATAATAATATAAATTGTACTAATAAAGCAAGTAAAACTAAAGAGGTCTGATAAAGAAGGCGAGTTCTAAAATTCATCTACTCAGATTTCCAGAAGAGAGAATTTGAGTAGTTAATATGTAAGGAGTTTCCAGATTTGTTGAAAGACACCAATACTGAAGTCGAATATCAAGTAGGATACAGTAAAAAGAAAAATCAACAGCTAGATTACTCAAAATACAATTTCAAACAAACAGCAGTTACTTAAAACCCTTAGTGAGAAAATACAGATTAATTTCAAAGGAATGGCAATAAGAACTAACGTTTCTTCCCAGATGCAACAAGGGAAATCAAAAAAGAGTCAAAATTACTTCCTATTTGTGTTGAAAAATATCAATGGTCAACCTGATTGTATGTTCACTAAAACTTCTTTTCAAGAACGAGTGTAAAATTAAGACATAAAATCTGAGAGTTGCCAAAGGAACCTCAATAAAGAAAAAGTTCAGTTTATGGAATTTAAATGTTATAATTAAGATACAGGGTACAAATGTTATAGACATTCAATATGCATAGACCTTTGCATCGTAATGGAGAAGGGAAGAGATGGTGATTAAATTTTGACTTCTGCATGGAAACTGTTAAGTGATACTAAACACTAACACAATAGAAATAGGGATTGTAAATTCAACTTGGTGGAAAATTTTTAAATGTAGGGAGAGGAAAAAAAATCTCTAAATTCAAAAAATGCCAAGAGGAGGAAAAATCCAAAAGAATGATAGCACGCATGAGAAGAATAGAAAGCATAATATGAGATAGTAAAATAAAATTCAAGTATGTCAGTTCTGATGGAAGAACAGGCTGAGCTTCTGTAAGGAAGAGTAGAGGAGTGGATTTCTCCCTCTCCGGAGAGTCCCCACGAGTGGACGTGGGCTGGTGGACGGCCCTACACACTCTTCTCTCGGCCTGCTTCGCTGGTTCTAATCTGCCTGCTCAGCTGTGACCACACCTGGGTCTGCAGGAATGGGCGAAGGTGGACACGTAGGAGCTCCTTTCTCAGACTGAGACCCAGTCACCCCCAGCAGCCTGTGCACCTTTGCTCCATTCCACTTCCCCCAGCTCACTCATACATAGCTACAAGCCCTCCCAGGACACACTCAGCTCAGGGAAGGACATGGGAGAAGGTTCTATGAGTAGAAGGAAGACGTGGAGAATGGAAACTGTAGGCAATTAGCACTCTTCCCTGCAACACTAAAAGGAAATAGACTCAACATTCTGGTTGAAAAGCAAATATTTTCATACTGGATTAAAAAACATCTAGCTAAATGCTATTTACGAGAGACACATCCAAATTACAAGAATTTAGAAAATTTGGCAGTTAAAAGAATTTTTCTTCTTGTAAACTGATTATCTATCTATATCTATCACTGTTACAAACTGATATACATATATAAACGTTATGTAAATACACACTATTGTACACATATGCATGTACACACAGACAAAGGAAAGCTGATTTAGTCCTCTTATTATTAGGCAAAAGAGACTTAAAAGGCAGAAACCAAATAACATAAATGTTTCAATTTTCTCAAGGAAAATATAACTAAGCTTACATACGCTTACTAATAAAGTTTCAAAAGCAAATATTAGCAAAATAAGGAAAAATAGAGTTCAACGTTTTACTAGGGAATGTTTAATAGAATGGGGTTGCTTCACACTTTCTAGCTGTGTGACACTGGGATGTTTCTTGATTTGTCTATGACTCATAATGGCAAAATGGTACAATAAGATAAATACTTCCTAATGTATTAAATAAGACAGTGTGGATAATGTACCTAGCAAAGTATCTATTGTGCAGGAAATATTCCATCAAAATTAAATACTGTTATTATAACATTTTTGATGAAAGTGGTAATAAGATAAAGCAATATTAGAGAAAAAAGACTTGAATTACTTTGGCACCAACCCATAGCAAATAATAATCTTTTCATTTCTGATTGCTGCTATGACCACAAAAAAAAAAAAAAAAAAAAAAAAATAGAGCAATGAAGCAACATGAAAAACAAATAAAAAGCTATCTGATAATGGAGATTATTGCTCTATTTCCCTTGGAGGCAAAACATATTTTCAAAAAAGTTGTTCTTTTCCTCCAAATTCTCCAACTTTTATTTTTAAATATATTTACTGCTATGAAATCCACATATTATTTTCTGCCTGAGTAATATTTTGGAATGTAAGTGACCATTTTGCTATTGACTCATTACTCTGCAGTTTTTTCGATCTTTGTGAACACGTGTAGAAAGCTACGAAAACAGAAAGCACAGCATCACCAAAGGCGAAATACAACCCACTATTTGTATTGGATAGCGTTGCCTATATGATCAAAAATGTGTGCATTGATTAACTGTGAAAACATTTACTCTGGTCAATGGCTTCCCAATTTACTGCAAACATATAATTCTACACTGATTCCTCTGGTTAGAGCCATGTATATCACTGTGGTCTTCTAGATGCCTCTGCATTCACTTTGAGTATAGACATGATTGGGCTCAAACGAAAATCGGTTGTCTCTGATTTGGTTGCATGCAATCGTTTGACTTCAGAGCCAGTGCCCTCCGTGCCACTTAACTTCAGATTGTTTCTAAGTACCCCTGAAAAACATCAGGCACACACAGAACCACTATCTTACCCTTGGGGTTTCTCAACTAGCAGCCCTACTGCTTTACACAAAGAAGGTGGTTAAACATGCATTTTTTTAAAAGGCATATTTGGTCGTTCTAAAACAGAGCAATAGAATTGCACAATCTAAAGGAAGGAACAGTTTGTTTTGCCCTTTTTATTGCCAGTTAAATGCCAGAAGACTTTTAAAGTAACAGCAACCTGTGTAAAGGGGAAAAAAAAGCAAATAAAATTTTTATGATTTAAAAATAAACCTAATGCTCTTTCCTCTTCCCTAGTTTTAAAACATTTTCTATACCTTTTGGCATAAGGAACTACATATAATATATAATATTTTTTGCTCTGCAAATACCAGCAAGGCATCATATAAAATTATAGCTGTAGGAATGGAGATGCTGTAAAACCAAGCAGGGAAACAGAACATTTTCATATGGAGTAACACAGTTGATGTTATTTCCACTCTAACAAAGCAAAATTTATTATAAGAGTAAAAGAGGCTGAGTGTGGTGGCTCACGCCTGTAATCCCAGCACTTTGGGAGGCCGAGGTGGGCACATCACTTAAGGTCAGTAGTTCAAGACCAGCCTGGGCAACATGGTGAAACCCTGTCTCTACTAAAAATACAAAAATTAGCTGGGTGTGGTGGCTCATGCCTGTAATCCCAGTTACTCAGGAGACTGAGGCAGATGAATTTCTTGAACCCAGGAGGCAGAGTTTGCAGTGAGCCAAGATCATGTCACTGTACTCCAGGCTGGGCCACAGAGCAAGACTCTGTGTCAAAAAAAAAAAAGTGGCTTTGGATGTACGCTTTATTTTGCTTACATAAAACCTCTTAAAAATGGCATTCATTATAGGTGGCTCTTATTTTTAAACAGGGCATTTGCTTCTTTCGTTCAGTGTCTGATTTAACACCCGAATGCCATGTGACCCTTTTCAGACGTTTTAGCTGTAATGGTGCATTGGATTCATCTGGAAGCCCTAGGAATTCTGATCTGATTGGCCTGAGACGCCTCCTGGGTCTTTTCTTCTGGCAGTTTTCAAAGTTCTCCAGGTGATTGACAGGTAGCCAAAGTTGAGAACCACAGTTTAATCTCAAGAACAAGTTAGACTGCTCAGCTTAGAGGAGAAGGGATGCACAAAGTAGGTGGTAATGTGGAATGTCCCCCAAGAGGAAGCTACGCTTCAGTCGTTAATGTCCAGTCTCCACCCTGTTGCCCTGAGTTTAGCTAGCTGTGATGCTACTCTTGACCACCTGGCCCAGGGCACCACTGTCCTTCCACCAACCCTAAATTTCACCTGAAGTGACCAGAGTAACGATGGTGTGGGAGTGGTGAGATAGGAACAGGAGAAAGGGAATCTTTTGATTTCCATTTTTTTCCCCACCTTGAATGCTGACATACGCTCCAGAAAGTTTGTGTTGGTCTCCAAACACCAGCCAGGAGAGTCGCTTTAGCATTGACGGCCTTAAGTTTCTGTTTGTTTCATCTTGTGTGTCCAGTGGATCTTCTTCCATGCATCAGCTGTGTATGGCTTGCGTCAGGCTGAGCAGCAGGAGTGACAGACTTGTTGGCGGGGTAGGAGGGGCATTGGGGAAGAAGGGGAACCAGGAAGAAGGGAAGGAGCCTGCAGAGGGGGATTGGCTGGCTTCACTTAATCTAACCTTACCCAGGGCCAAAGATGTGGCGCAGGCTGGCACAGAGTTGGAAGCTGATGTATGTTCATTATTTACTCTCAGCTAATGTTCAATGTAGGTGCTAACATCCAGCACAGCTCAGCAAATCCAGCTGGCCAGAGATGGAAAATATTCTTACCCAAAACTTGATGGGATGTTAAGTGTGTCCCGGCATATTACCTGCAAAAATGTCATGGAAGGAGTAGAAATTAAACTGGATAAGGAAAAACTGATCCTTCCAGTTCAGAAACCTTACTAATTCAAAATAAGAGATGTTGTTTCCTGTTGGATTCATAGACTATAATAATAATTTATAATAATTTAGTTATAATAATAGTTTCTTGTTACTATAATAATTATTTGTGATGATTTGCTGGTAAACAGTAATTTCGTATTAGATAGTAATAATTTATATTACGGTAAATCTAGAAATTACAGAATTTTATAAATAATTAATAAAAACTGAACCCAAATTAGAACAGCGATGACAAAGTAATAATGATAATCACAATAGTATATATATAATATATGTATTTCCACATATAACTATATGGAATTATCTGTATTATTCAGTTGCTCATGTATTTATATATTTATTAATTACCTGGTTTCTAGGTGTTAAGCACTTTGTTGTATGTTAGGTATACAACAATAAAGAAACAGATACGGTCTCCATCCTCAGTGAGCTGGTAGACTAATGAGAGACAGACATTAAACAATTAAAAATTCAAGGGTCTACATTATGGCAAAAACGTGTTAAGGAACAGAACAGGGACATGAGATAATGTATCCTTGGGTTCCAGTGATCTGAGGATACCCTTTAAGACCTTGAAGAAAATGACATTTAAATGGAATTCTGAATGATGTGCAAGAATCATTTTGGTTAAGGAATGGAAGGAGTTCATTTTATGCAGGAAGGGGAATGTGCAATGAGGTAAAAATATTTCCTGAAGAAGGAGCACTCACACACGCAGGCATGTGCAGGCACACCCACAACACGCCCTCACACATGAGGGTCCAGGGCGCAGTGTGCATAGACAGTCACGCGGGTATCTGGCCCCCTCCCAGAGTCTATGAAGACAGGACAAACTAACTCAGTGCCAAAGACCACAACTTTCAAAAACAAGAGCAGGGAAGCGCTGAGCGTCTGGGCAAATAAGTCTAGACTTTGATCTTGAAGATATGAATTCATTTCAGAACATTTGCTTGGACTATCTCCTTGTGCTTGCATAATCTTGCCTACACCACGATGTGCTAAGTTTAGACGTTCCTCCAGTCTTCCAGCAGGCAGTATGGCAGAGAGGGAGGGAACGGGCTCAGCCCAGGGCCCCCCCTAGTTCTGCTACCACCAGGGAGAGGGAGGGGCATTGTTCTTACTGGAGAAAGTGCCAAGACTTGAACCAAATGTTTATATTGTGTTTTTGAATTTCTGCTTGGGGAAGAGACAGCCTACCGATGACTTCAAGAAAATATGTTGGCTCTTTTTCTGCAAATAGCCTTTCTGGCTTTTATGGCAAATAGTAGAAACGTCTCTCTTTAGTCATTGAGCCATTTTGTTGTGATTGTTGTGATACTTTTTCCAAAGTATGTTGAAAGTCATGTGTATATTATTCTAGGTATTGTGAGCTGTGCTATTTTCCTGCCATGTGGAGCTCCTGTCATTCCAAGAAGAGGGTGATAATCTATTATTAGAAGATGAATAATGTAGTTTCTTGACCGGGAGAAGGGAAGCGAGATGTTACTGAAGCGGTTTACAGTTGAGCCCAACTGCATGTTCCCTGAGTCACTTCATTCATGTTGTTTTATTTTGATTGATGGTGTATGAATTTTTTTTTAACAACTTTGACCTTTGTCCAAATGCTTCTAACTGATCCTCATCCTGAATCTACAGTGAGGCCATCAGCTGTGTCTCCTCTCCCTGCCCCTTCTCCTTCCTGTCTTTCCTCAAGCCCTTCCTGCTGAATCCAGCCCTAAATCCAGTTTTGTATTCTTATCTATGGTGGACCTTAAATTATTTCTGTTTGGGATTATTGGGATTATTTCTAAATATGCTGAAATTTCTGCTTTTGTTGTGTCAATCCCAGGGTTGATTTAGATTCCTCATTTTAGCATCAGAACTGACACGATTGCTAAGAATTCCTTCAGATCTGCCCGTGGCGTGGAGCCACTTCTTCCCCGTTCCAGAGCCTAAACCCTGTGAATCATGGGTGGCTGGCTGGAAGACGCTTCTCTTGGTAGCTGGAAGACGCTTCTCTTGGTGGCTGGCAGACGCTTCTCTTGGTAGTTGGCTGGCAGACACTTCTCTTGGTGGTTGGCTGGCAGACGCTTCTCTTGGTAGTTGGCTGGCAGATGCTTCTCTTGGTGGCTGGCTGGTAGACACTTCTCTTGAGAGTTGATAGTGTCCTTGGGCCAACACTCAACCAAGGAGCCCTGCGGTGAGATCACCTCTCACTCTAAGGAGAGAAACTGATTCCTACAGAACGGAGCTGGACTGCAGTGGCCTCAGGGCAATAATGTCACAGGCCTTTGAACGCATTCAACAAAACTCCCAGTCTCTGGTTAACAAGTGAACTGCCTGAAAGAATGGGACAGATAATAACAGGTGAATGCCCCCCCACCTGTGTGACCCATGACCCAGCAGGACTGGCATTACTCCAAAACTGTCAGGCTCTCAGGCCCTACCCCATCACCCAAACCAGAAACCATGTGGACAAGATCTCCAGGTGATTTAAATGCATAGTAGGCCTGCATGAGCAATGCATATCAAGAAATCTTCGCTTCTCTTAACTACCTAGCGGGACACCAAGGGAACCTCCTAGAAGAAGTCATGGATGGGATGGGGCTGGAGGCCACCCCGTTAAAGGAGCACAGACCTGCTGCCCCCCCTTCCTCCCTCTGCAGGCTGAGCTCATGAGCTGTGGGGAGTGGGAGCAGGGAGTCCCTCCCACATCCTCAGGGAGAAGCCACCATGTCACTGGGAACTTGTGTTACACATCAGTGTGTGAGGGAAGAATCTGGAAACAACTGACTAACAGGATGGCACTATCTCAGCTCACTACAACCTCGGCCTCCTAGGTTCAGGCGATTCTCCTGCCACCGCCTCCTGAGTAGCTGAGATTACAGGCGTGTACCAACACACCCGGCTAATTTTTTGTATTTTTAGTAGAGAGAGATGGGATTTCACTATATTGGCCATGCTAGTCACCAACTCCTGACCTCAAGTGATCCACCCACCTTGGCATCCCAAAGTGCTGGGATAACAGATGTGAGCCACCACTCCCAGCCAGGTAGGGACAGTTTTTAGAGGCTCTGGGTGCTTGGCCCTGGTCTTAAACCGAATGCTTTAAATGGGCCTTTGATCTATGTGAATAAAATTGCAAGTGCGTATACACATTTGACTTAATAATAGTAATAATAATAATAAAACCTAATGAACAGACAAGACATTCTTTAGAAAGACATTTTGCTTGAAAGGCTTCTCATCTGATCATAGAACAACAGTGGCTTAGAGCTGGGGAATCACGTTTGTTTCTGTCCCCGAGCGAGTGCCTACCGTATCACATGAGAAGGCACATCCGTCGCTCAGGTGGTCTCCTGCCTCCCACTGCCCTCAGCTGTTTTTATGTGTTCTCCTGGTCCTCCAGGGACTTGACTAAAACTGGAAAGCAGACACAGTCTGAGAATTCTTTTATCCCTTTATCGTCTCCCTGGGCAATCTTTACTTCTAGATTAAGAACTAGCATGTTCTTTTCCTTAAAGTTTTAAAATTCCATTTTGTTTTTGTCTTATTAGGAAGACAATTACAATGGAAAAGAGGGGCAGTTTTCTTAGATGTTCAATGCCTGTCTCCACTGGCCAGATAAATTCCAGTCACGCTCTGTCATTCTGTGATTCTTCTTCAAGGCTACGGAGGTTGACTATCTAAGTTGAGGAGAATAAAGTTAAAAAGGGCTGGGCATGGTGGCTCACGCCTGTAATCCCAATACTTTCGGAGGCCGAGGCGGGGGGATCATTTGAAGTCGGGAGTTCAAAACCAGCCTGACCAACATGGCCAAACCCTGTCTCTAAAAAAAAAAAAAACTACAAAAATTAGCCAGGTGTGATGGCAGGTACCTGTAATCTCAGCTACTTGGGAGGCTGAGGCAGGAGGATTGCTTGAGTCCAGGAGATGGAGGTTGCAGTGCGCCGAGATTGTGCCACTGCTTTCCAGCCTGGGTGACACAGCAAGACTCCATCCCAGAAAAAAGAAAAAAAAAGAAAGAAAGAAGGAAGGAGGGAAGGAAAGAAGGAAAGAAGGAAAGGAAAGAAAAGAAAGGAAGGAAGGAAGAAAAAGAAAGAAAGAAAGAAGAAAGAAAGAAAGAGAAAGAAAGAAAGAGAAAGAAAGGAAGGAAGGAAGGAAGGAAGAAAAGAAAGAAATTTAAAAGGGAATTTGCTTATCTGTAGAAAATTTCTCTCATGGAAAATCACTTAACTGAAGGGTAAAAGGAGCTACTACATTAATAACCTTCAGTAACGCCCCTTTTCTACTCAGAAATCACTTTACTTTCACTTGAGGAGGGTTCTGGTCCCGCAGTTCTAAAAGCCTGGGAATGAATACTCTAGGTTTTCCTCCTGGCATCAACACGGCATGGTTTGGTAACTCCTTTCCTTGTGCCATCTGTAGAATGTTGGTAAATGTGCCCTATGTAGATGTAGGTTATACCTTCAGTGCAACGGACTGAATGTTTATGTCCCTGCAAAATGTATATGTGAAAACCGAATTCCCAATGTGTTGGCAACAGCAGGTGGGGGCTTTGGGAGGTGATGAGATTATGAGGGTGGGGCTCCATGAGTGAAATCAGTGCTCCCATTAAAGACACCCCAGAATGATGCCCCATCCCTTCTACCCTACGAGGACATGGGGAGAAGATGTCATTTATGTCCCAAGAAATAGGCTGTCACTAGACACCAAATCTACCAGCATCTTCATCCTGGACTTCCAGCCTCAAGGAATCCACTGAGGATACACTTGTGTTGTTCATAAGCCACACAGTCCTGGTCTTTTGTTACAGCAGCCAGAATGGACTAAGACTGTCGTGAAACCATCTCCCGTCTGGCTTTCCCTCAGTGGCCTCTCCTTTCCTTTCTCGTCATCAGTGTCTGCCCCTGTGTTGACATGGCGGCTTGACATCGTACTTCCTATTAAGGTGAGATTAAATCAGAACTTCGTACCTACTCCCTCTCCGACCATCTCCTGTGGGCCCCAGTTCCTCTGCTGCCTGGAGAACAAATGCAAGAATGATCTCCAGCCCCTCAGCGTGTCTGGCAAAGTCAGGAGTGAGAATGCCATGGATGGGCTGGCCTCTGAGGAAGCACTGAGGTCCTGGGGTCTGTGCCCTGCACAGCAGGCCCACAGGCTGCTGTCATGAGCACCACAGTAGAGTTGCCACACAGAGTCTTGCTGTAAAAAACCGTGAGGTTATTTGACAAAAGGGAGCCCAAAGAAAATGTTTCAAGCAGGAAAACATAGGTGCAGAGCCTGTGTTTATGGAGCTTTAACCCAAACTTCCACACCTGAATGTGATTCCTGGATAAACCTGAGACGTGAGTGTGAATTAGGCTGGTTTTAGTGAACTATAAATATGAATGGTTTTCATTAAAATAGTACAGGATGATCATTTTTATTAAGCATGCAACATTGTATTATTTAATACCCCATTAATTTGAACTTTGGAAGCTTTGATGATTTCACCCTGTATTCCTGGTCAGCATTACTAGAGTAATACTATTTTTTTCCCTAATTTCTCTGGTGATGGGACTGTCTGTATGTATATTGCTGGACCGGGTAAAGGAGTGTGGCTAAGAATACTGGCCTACAAAAATGAGAGGTGATGTTGTCTAATCATGACCTAGCAGTTTTGGATTGAGAAAAGCTCAGATTCAAGCTCAAGGTCTAAAATCAAGAACAAATGTTGCTACTTGGTAGCTACATGAACTTTAATAAACATTTTTCTTTAATGGCCTCTGAAAACAAGACTTATAAGGTACAATAGTTCATACCTGTAACCCCAGCATTTTGGGAGGTCAAGGCAAGAGGATCAAAGCCAGGAGTTTGAGATCAGGAGTTTGAGGGCAACGTAGTGAGACCCTGTCTCTTAACAAAAGACTAATAAAGAGACCCACCTGACTGGTGATTTGTGTTTGAGACAATGGAAGGAACAAGGAATGCTGGGTCAAGAGGAAAACACAACAACATGATGTTGACTGATGCACAACATTCATTGTCAGAGAGAACAGAACGTTTTGGGATTATGAGCAAAACAAGCACACTGCTTCTAAGATGACACACCAACAGTGGTTTATGCCATGTTTTTATCATTGTGACAAATGCCACCTCATTTGGCATTTTCTTGTGTTCACTATGAATACTACTCAATATTTTAGTAGACCAAGGACCCCAGATATTCATGCTCCCAGCCATAATGTCAGCTCCTTTCTTCTGGGCAGTTGTCCCCAGAGCACCCCACCTGCCACCAGCAGCCCTGGGGCTCTCAGAGATGCTCACGGAAAGTGTCTGGCTGGCATCTGATAAACAAGTTAAGTAGGATCTGCCAAGGAGGTGTCTGGAGAGAGGTGGAATGGGACAGGGGACATGCATATTTACTCCCTTCTAGCACCGATCCATGTAGCTCACAGAATGTAAACTCAGAGTGCTTAAAGCAAAGAGGGGCCCCTGCCCTGTCTGATCCTGCCCTGCACAGTCTTTGAGTTTACGGCAGGAGCTCCAGGCAGATAGTGGGCTGAGCACAGTCCCTGGAGATGAGGCCCTTTTGAGAAATTGCCTCTGAGCCCAAGAGTGACTCCTGTTTCCCAGTTGGTAACTGACTCATCTGAGACCATCTCATTGCAGAATCGACTTAGTAGCGAAGTCCTGTCTGAGAACACAGGCTTCTGGAGGAGAAGCCTCCAAGCCAAGTGATTCTTCAAATAGGACATTAGTTGCATAGCTTCTCTGAGCTCCTGTTTTCTTGTCCACGAGCTGAAGACAGTAAGGGAAATGGCAGGGTTTCCATGAGGAGTGACGGAGCCTAGGGAGGGGGTCTCAGGTGTTGCTGTGTAGGAGTTTATTCCTTGACTTGCCGAGGAATTTATTCCTGTAAATCCATTTCCTTACCCACTTTTAAAATTCACCGTTTCTTTATATCCTTGTCACTGTTACTACATTTGGGTCACCCTTATATGGCCCTTGAGGACTCTGGGGACTCTTGGGTTTCCTCCAATATTTCATGCCATGACTCGCCTATGTGCATGCCAATGGCCCACCCAGCACCCTACCGTCAAAATTTATGAATTTCCTCCACGCCCAGAATCTTAACCTTTGTCTCACTTCTAGAATCCACTCAAGGGACACACCCCGGCCCTCCCCTTTACCAGGAACTCCCATCTTTCTCTATCTCAGAAGTTCCTCTTTCTTGGGACACATGCCTGAGCCCCTTCTCCATGTCAGTGTCCTCACCCTGGCAGAACACATTGCTTCTTTTCACTGCACAGCCAATCTTTAGGTCACCCCGTTCCTCCTCATTCATCAGCCTCCTGTTGTCTTGCTTCCCTTGTTCTAGTTCTGGACATAGGATTCTATTTAAAAATCCACGCCCACTACCCCTTTCAATATTCTCACTCAATGAATGTTTACTGGATGATAACGCTCTTCCAAATAACCTCTTTCCACTTCCTTCTCTTTCACCTTCACATCCACTGAGAGAGTTTCCTCTCCCTAGCTTAGTCACTCATGACCCACCCATATTTTATGGAATCTGAAGCAATATCAGTAATAAAATGCATGGTGGCGTTATGCACCACAGAGAAAGCGAACATGCTGCCAATTAAAGTGGAAAAAAACCATCAATCGTAAGATGCATTCTGCTTTCAAAGCCGTTAAAATATGAAAATATATGCGTCCTATAACATACAAAGTAATGGCATTTTTTAGATCACTGCTAAGATACTTCCTAATCTTCTTTTCTCTTTGATATTAAATTTCATGAAATAGACTGAACTGTCAAGCCCTGACTCTTACTTCCCTGAGAGTCTTTATTCCACCACCATTTGGCTCCCTCTTCTAATAAAACCGCTCTCTTAAAAATCATGAGTCACGTTACAATTGTCAGCCCCGAGGCAATGTCTAAGGCTGTCCTTCTCAGGGCCACAGCCCGAGCTGATGCTGCCGGCTGTCTTTCCTTCCCACAATGCTGCCCTTCATTCTGGTGATACATCTTCTAGTTATTGTCACATGTTGGTTAATTCTCCTCAGTTTTCAGACTAACTGACTGCTTACCTGCATTATTTCTTCATGGTCCCATCTTCTATCCTTGCAATCTATAGTTCCTCTTTTGAAATCTCCCAAATCAGACTATTTGCCCTCAGGACATACCCTCAAAGCAACTGGGTAGGTCAACCCTTAGCACTCACGTTACTAAATCAAAACGTCAGGTCCCCATTGTCCTCTGCTCTGAACTGCCAGCAGAATTCAGCCCAGGCATTCATTGCTTATGTGTGAAGATGTGTCACTTTCGTGCCATGCACAAAGCATGCTGTCTTGGACAGTCACACATCACCTAAATTGCTACATCTTCAGATCACTAACTCCTATTCAACTCACAAAAGTCCTCGAACCTAGTCCTTAAAACACACTCTCTTGCAGGTCAGATCTAGCCCCATGACATTGAGTAGAGTTGGCTTCTCAGCTTTAGAACCCAAGTTTATCTCTGCAACTTTAGCCTTCACATTAACGCTACCCTTAATTCTAACCCTAACCCTAAACTTACCCCAAACTCTAACCCTAGCAAAAACCCTAACCATAGCCCTGACTTTAGCCCTAACCCTAACCCTAACCCTGATCTCCAGGCTTGTGCCCCTCATCACCTGCTTGCCATTGCCTTGGTCATGTAATCAGCATCTGACACGTGATATCCAAAGGTAGATTCCCAGTGTTCCCAGACTGGCTCCTTCCCCCGTCACCTCCATCTCAGGAACAAACAAGTTTCTCCTTCCTGTTCCAAAGGCCAAAGAACAGAAGGCTAGCCTTGATTCCTCTCCTCACACCTCTGAGTTATCTTCCTCCCAGTGGCTCTAGCTATGAAAAGAGACTCAGAATCCATGGAATGTCTACACTTGCATGGCTGCCTTGCTGGGTTCATGCAGGCATTACTTGCCCTCTGGACTGTAGCAATGGCCCCTGACTGCCTTCTCACTTTTTTTCCCTCCCGACACTGTTCCACCACAGGCATCCTCCACACAGCATCCAGAGTAAGCAACTAGAGTTCCATCATACCACTAGGCTTAACCTCTGCAATCTCTTTCTGTCTCATCACGGGAAATGCCAGAGCCTGTTCAGGCATCTCAGGCTTGTTCTCCTACATTCTCTTCCCTTCCCTCCACTCAACCACACCGGTTTCTTGATGCTCTCAATGATGCCAAACATTGGTCACTTCAGGGCCTTTCCCAGGTCTGGTCTCTCTGCCAAGAATGTTCTTCTTCCAGATTTTCCTGTGGTTCATTCCTTTGTTTCTTCACATTCTTTAGCTTCTCCTTAAAAGCCTCATGTTCTCATCCCTTGACATGAGGCTAACTATGCCTCTTTACTGTGGTTGCAGTGATTTAAAAGAACATGCAGGAGTGTCTATCACCGAGTCTAATGTGTCATACATGCTCAATGAGTGGTGGCTATCAGTGTTTTTAAAAAATTATTTTTAGTGTAACAACTACCTTTTCCCTTCATTTTCTGAATTTTGTTTTAATGCTTGATGACGTTTAACTTACATTGAAAGCTTTTCCTCAATCACTTTTTAAAGGCAAGAGTACAATTCTCCATGAGAAAACTAGGATAAATAAGAATTCTGAAATATACTCATCAAGGACAAAGTATGCTGATAACCAGGACTCAAAGTTTGAAACTATGCACATTTCCCAAACTAAAATTCCTTAAAGAATGATTGCTTCTAACTTGGAAGTTTTCAGACCCTGGAACTCATCCAAAGTCCTAAGTAGTGAATGTGGGAAAACATTCATTGAATTTTCCTCTCCAGTAGCTAAACTTATCTCCTGTATTCCATGGAGAACTATCTTAACTTTTTTTTTCAATTAAAGAAAATGATTTGTGAATAAAAACTTTCGATGGCATATACATTGCAGCAGTGAAGCAACTTAAAATCATAAGACACTTATAATCAAATACCACTAAGTGGAACCTCTCCGTCCTCTGCAGATGGTCTGACGTTTTAGAATAGGAAAATCTACCCAGAAAAACAAACTCTCCTTAGAAAACACATTCTGTTCTCCACTTATTCGAGTTCACTTAAAAATATTTTTATCTTTTAATTTAACCAACATTGAGGTAAAGTAGATTTGGACTTGAGCACTTTAACTGGAGAGCCAACAGCTGCATGGTTCCAGTGGCCAAGTGAGGCCGCCACGGGTCTCCTCCAGGGAACACCTCTGTTCTCAGCACAGACACAGGGGCTGGCAGACATTTTTGAAGACAGCCCAGAAGTCTCTTCAATCAGCCTTGTTTGGGTTCCGTGAGATGATTTTTCACAGCTTTCAAAATGCCAAATTAATAAAACCCTCCATTGTAAGCATGGACTCTAGTCAGAGTAAACCAGACCCACCTCCAGCATCTTTCAGCACAGCTGTAGAGCAAGGCCAAGAGAAGCATCTGTCACAGCCACACCCACCTGTGTACTGAGCCACGCAGCAGCCCACTGCCTTATCTTAAGTCCCAGGGTGGAAGGTCCTAATCACGGCCCACCCTTCACCATCTCAACAGATATTAATGACCCACAGGAAGCTCCATGATCAAGTCTTCTTCTGATCTCTTTATCTAACTGCAAAAAAACTGCCTAAGATCAAAAGCATGACAGAAAACATCCACAAGGACATTTCTGATGTTTTCCTGCACATGGTTCTGGTGGTCTGCATTGGATAATCTTTTATTTTATTTTCTAATTTATTTTATTTATTTATTTTTTTTGAGACGGAGTCCCGCTCTGTCTCTCAGTCTGGAGTGCAATGGCCTGGTCTCAGCTCACTGCAAGCTCTGCCTCCTGGATTCACGCCATTCTCCTGCCTCAGCCTCCCGAGTAACTGGTACTACAGGCGCCGCCACCACGCCCAGCTAATTTTTTGTATTTTTAGTAGAGCCGGGTTTCATCATATTAGCCAGGATGGTCTCCATCCTCTGACCTTATGATCCACCCGCCTCAGCCTCCCAAAGTGCTGGGATTACAGGTGTGAACCACCACATCCAGCCTGCATTGGATAATCTTAAAGATTTCAGTAGACATCTAAAAATACGAAAGCATCCTGTGGAGAAATTCCAGAGGCATGCATGTCTTTTCCCACATTCTTCTATAGAGATTCCTTCCATGTTTGCGCTCTCTCTCTCTCTCTCTCTCTCTCTCTGTGTGTGTGTGTGTGTGTGTGTTTGGAAACTTCAAGCTTCTTCGAATTATTTTGTGTTTCCTGCCCTGATAGAGCTGCTACAGGGAACGCTGGGCAGCCGTTCACATTCATGATGTGCTCCAGTGCTCTTCAAAGCATGGTAGAAAACAAAACGGGAAAACTTTCCATTCATGAGTTTTATTGTCATCATGTCTGAATTTCTAAAAGCTGAGGTGTTGTCTTTTATCATGCCTTCTATGAAACATGTCACACAACGTATGGATCTGTTCATGAGATGTAACATTTGACAATACAATTTCTTAGCTTTTTATAGAAACCTGACGGTAAAGATGCCTTTTTTGGCCAGGTGCAGTGGCTCACCCCTGTAATCCCAACACTTTGGGAGAAGCCAAGCTGGGCAGATCACTTGAGGTCAGAAGTTCGAGACCAGCATGGAGAAACTCCACCTCTGACAAGCCTGGCCATCATGGCGAAACCACATCTCTACTAAAAATACAAAAATTAACTGGGCATGATGGCACATGCCTGTAGTCCCAGCTACTCCGGAGGCTGAGGCAGGAGAATTGCTTAAACCCGGGATGTGGAGGTTGCAGTGAGCCGAGATCGTGCCACTGCACTGCAGCCTGGGTGACAGAGTGAGACTCCATCTCCAAAAAAAAAAAAAAAAAAAAAAAAAGACATCGTTTTTGGAGTTTTAATTTTATATTTTAAAACTTTATCAAAGTTTTCAATTGTTTATCATTTTTGAAAGGATTTTCAGTGGGAGGCAGTAGCTCACGCCTATAATCTCAGCACTTTGGGAGGCCAAGGTGGGCAGATCACTTGAGCTCAGGAGTTCAAGGCCAGCCTAGCCAACGTGGTGAAACTCCAACTATGCCAAAAATATAAAAATTAGCTGGGTGTAGTGGCACATGCCTGTAATCCAAGCTACTCGGGAGGCTGAGGCAGAAGAATCTCTTGAACCTGAAAGGTGGAGGTTGTAGCGAGCTGAGGTCATACCACCGCACTCCAGCCTGGGCGACAGAGTGAGATTCTGTCTCAAAAAAAAAAAAGCTTTTTCCCCAGTCATCCCACCCTCCACCATAACCCAACCCAAAAAAATCAGAAATATTTGGAAAACAAACAAGCATCCAAATGATGCAGGACAGGCCAGCCTCAAAGTTGGGGCTTAGCGCAGGAGGGTTCTGGGCTTAGCCCAGGAAAGGGAGGCAGAGGGAGAAATAGCAATGCAGGCTCTCCCATTTCCCCAGTGCCATTTGAAACTACACAAGGGGAGAAGTTATCAAATGTTCATGACAATGACAGATATGGTCGAAATAAAGTTGTAGAAGGAAGAATAGTTTCGTCTTAGCATCAAGACCACTGATCATAATTTACAATGCAGTTGTTCCTCTGTCACAGGAATGCTCTTTCCAGGATGTGAACTTGATCTACTTTTGGCTTCTCTCTGGATCCCTGGGCATGTTTTGGGGCACTGACCCTCAGGCTTGCACTGACTCACATCGTGCAGTGAGATCTTCTCCAACACTGTATCTGGAAGCATGGGTCTGCACTAGCAGATGCCAATGGGTGACCGATACTGACCCATCACCAACAGATTATTTCATTTGCTTTACCAAAAGCCTTTTTGTTTTACCTCTAGCTCTTTCTAGATGACCTATTAAGTAATAATTATACCTTTGTAGCTCCTCAGACATGCTTTGTTCTTATCACAAAGACCACATAAAAATATGTGGGTTAGAAAGATTCCTTTGTCCTATTGAGTGTCAGATTTAACTCCTTTATTAGAACCATAGCTTTTTCTTCTTTAAGCTTTTATTTAAGCTTGCTTGAGTTAGATTTCTATTACTTCCCACCAAAAAATGGTGTGATGATATATCTTACCTTACCTGATGTTTCCTCTCTTTGAATCTCTCTAACATTCTAATGGACTGGGCCCTGACTGAGGCACATGAAAAATTAGACAAGAATATAAAGTCATTATAACAACCTTTCCCTGAATTTTTTATTGGTAGATAACGTACGGTGTTTATTGCAGCTCTTTCTTTCTTTTTTTGCCTTTTTTTCTTTTTCTTTTTCTTTTATTTCTTTTATTTTTTTCTTGTTTATTATACTTTCAGTTCTAGGGTACACGTGCACAACATGCAGGTTTGTTATACATGCATACATGTATCATGTTGGTGTGTGCAATCCCTTCTTTCTTTTCTTTAAATATGATGGTGAAAGACACTCTGGAGGAAGCATATCCACTTCCGAAATGTAGGGCAATGGGCTGAACAGCTTAAGTGTCACAAGCTTTCTTTAAATCTTGGTGTTTTGAAGATTTTTAAAGGTCCATTTAAACCCTCCCATTGAGTTACCTAAAATGGCGAGAGTTCTACGTTGTCTGCATGGCATCCATGTATTGTCAGTATCTGTTTAGTCTGCACAGTTTTCTGATAGTGCTTTGGGAAACCATGTACTATCATGTAGGACACTAAACAACATTAAACATTCTTCCCGGGGTCTTTTATGCTCGTGAATCATGGTGCTTTGCTGAGGAATGGGGGGAAGAACATATTGAGAAGGACTGGAGCTTTTGCCTCTATGTATGCATGCATCTATCATTTCTCTATCTATCATTTTCCTTCCTTCCTTGCAGAGATTGAGCATTCACCACGAATCCAGAGACAAACATAGTCAGAAGGGATAAAAAACACTACTGGGAGGTGGCACTCCAAATTATTTCCCAAATGCAATCTAACAGGAAGGGGAATAATTCCCGTAAATGGAGTTGAGAGCCAGTGTTTTCCAAAGGTCTGGTGAGGACAAGCCTGGTTACTCAGTAGGCAACAGAAGCATCACTTGAGGCCATTGCAGCCCAGCTTTGGAAACCTGGATGAATGTGTCAGTCCGGAAGCTGCTGCCAGAAGTCATACCCAGAGGGGCAGCTTAGAAGAACACATGGCAAGAAAAGCTGCTATTAAAAACTAGGGGCATGGAGGACTTCTACAGGCCTCTGCTGAGAGCAAATGCCTCATCAGGCTGGGGGAGATGCTTAGAGAAAGACAGTACAGTAAAAAGTCAATATCAAATTGTTTTTCTCTGAAGTGTCCAATTAGATGACTTTGGACAGTTGTATATATTCATGTTAGCAAAGCCCAGAATGAGATAAGGGGCTTTTTCATTTTCTTGGAAAGCTCCTTCACATGCTCTTCGAACACCTGTGCCTGCGTTTGTATTTCATATCAACAGAATCACACCATGTGCACTTTACGCAGGACTCCTTTGATTTAACATGGTGAGCTTGAGATTCACCAGGGTGGCTGCCTGTGCATGCGGCTTGTCTTCACCGCTGGGCTTGTTCCAGTGAGTGTTCGTCCCAGTCTGCTAATCTCATGACTACTTGGTGCACATGGGGTTGTTTCAGGTTGGGGATATAAGGCACCGGCTTAGGATGGAGCCTCGTCTCACCCATTGGATACTCAGGACTGTGATTGCTCCCTGTGGAGGTGCTTGGCCCAGTCTGTGGGTAGGTAAGAAAAGTGTCAGCTGCACCTGACAGGATAGGATGTTTCAGGTGCAGAGAGGGTGGGACACAAGTGCTCCAGGCAGAGGCACACCTGTGTTCCCAGTGCTGAAGCTGGCAAGTCAAGGCACGTTCCAGAAACCCAGACAGTGAGCAAGCCAGAGCTGAATGTGCAGAGGGGAATGTATGAAGATACAGATAGAGAGGTAAACAGGAACCAGGCCTTGGAGAGCCAGGCACCGGGAGGCACGGGAAGGCATTTGAACTTGATTCCCAGGGCAATGAGAAGCAACTGAAGTGTTTTAAGTGAGGAAATTATTTGATTCGATTTTCCATTATAGAAAGCTAATAGTTGGGGTTACTTTCTGTTTATTTTCTTGCTGTTTTCTCTGGGTACATAGTAAGGCTATTTCATTTTCCTGTTGTTACACATTAAATTTTGTCCCACCCCCCCAACAACAAAAAAAAGATATCTTGGAGTCCTAACCCCCAACACCTCAGAATGTGATTTTATTTGGAGATGGGGTCTTCACAGAGGTAATCAAATTAAAAGAGGTCAGGATGCTTAAGCCAGGGAGGCAGAGGTTGCAGTGAGCTGATAATGTACCACTGCACTCCAGCCTGGGCAGCAGAGCAAGAATCTGTCACAAATAAAATGAAATAAAGAAGTCGTGAAGGTGGGGACCCTAATCCAATATGACTGATGTCCTTAGAAAAAGGGCAGATTCAGACACAGAGACAGACATGTGCGCACCTGCAGGGAATAGGCAGAGTTCAGGGTGATGCTTCTCCAGGCCAGGGAATGAAACAGATCATCAGCCAACCATGAGAAGCCAGGAGAGAGCTATGAACAGATTCTCCCACACACCCTCAGGAAGAGCCAACCCTGCTGACACCTTGATCTTGGACTTCCAGCCTCTGGAACTGTGAGACATTAAACTTCGGTTCTTCTAAGACTTTCAGTTTGTGTGGTACTACATAACAGCAGCCCCAGAAAACTAAGACACTCTTCCCTCCTTTCCCTTCCATTCCTTTTAATGAGAATGACGTAAGAAGAAAATGCTCTCACAAATACAAGTTCTCTGAAAAGATGACATTTACTGGCAGGCCATTTCTTGAGATCCCTGTGAGTTATTGAGATAATACTAGCTCCTTGGAGATTTTGTGAGTTAAACATATACCTGTTTATACCATTAGGTGTTGAACGGCATTGGGGTTCAAACATTGGATGGATTGTTTCAGAGACATGACTTTATTTAGTGCTTAGATAGAGTGAAAGCTTTTCCAGAAGATGCAGACATAGGAAACACAGACCTGGAAGGGACGTGACGGTCCTTACTCTATTCATTTATTTATTTTGAAATGGAGTCTCCCTCTGTCACCTTGTCTGGAGTGCAGTGGCATGATCTCTGCTCACTGCAACCTGCACCTCCGGGGTTCAAGTGATTCTCTTGCCTCAGCCTCCTAAGTACCCAGAATTAGAGGCACCTGCCATCAAGCCCAGATAATTTTTGTATTTTTACTAGAGACAGGGTTTCACCATATTGACCAGGCTGGTCTGGAACTCCTGATCCCAAGTGATCTGCCCACCTTGGCCTCCCAGAATGCTGGGATTACAACCATAAGCCCCCACACCCTGCCGACAGTCCTTACTCTTAATTCAGATAAGTCTGAGGCTCAACTCTCACCTTCAGCCTTCTTAACCATTGACTGTCCATCCTGAAGAATTCTTTAAAAGAAGCTGAAACCTCCCTGAGAAGTTCAATTTTATTTTCAGAGAATACTGGCCATTATAGAAGATCCTTCCTTGTATTAGCCAGAAAATCTTTGTGTGCACAGCCTGAGCCATTCCTCCCAGTTCTGTTTTGTGGCCCCAGAACAAGCAGGGTTCATCGTTGTCATGGTTACCTGCTGGTTATCTGAAGTCACGTATCAGGTCCCTCTAAACTTCTCTTCCTGAGATCAAAGACTCAGACTTTCTTTAGTCATCTTGTGCAATACAGTTCCTTGTCCTCTCTTTATTTCTGTTTTTCTCTGAACAGGCCCCAGAGCCAGGATTCTGATTTGATTGTCTGCTCAGAAATGAACATGATCTTTCATTGGCTGTCTGAGTGGCACTCAGTGACTCAGACATCTCCTGTCTTGCTCTGCTTCCGTATTTCCATTAATCTAACTCTGGCTGATATCGAGTATTCTGGTGTACGTATCTCAAAGCTGACTTAAACTTAATTTGGAATGATTGCAGTCTAACCCAGACAGATAGGACAGTTAAAACTACTGAACAGAGACTCTAGTCCGAGAGCAAGCCTCATGGCGCAGGCTGCAATGCCAGCTGCTTGCATGCGACAATAGCAACATCCCCACTTAATCCTCAATCTCCAAACTCTATTCCTACCTAAAGGTCCGAACAGGCTGGGACAGGGTGGTCTAATAGAACTTCCTGCGTGAATGGAAATTTTCCCTATCTGCACTTTCCCATATGGGAGCCACTTGCCACATACGTCTCTGGGACACTAGAAATGAGATGAATGTGACTGAGACACTAAAATTTTAAAATCCTTAAAAAATTATTTTCAATAGCCAAGGGTGGTTAGTTGTTAAGTGTGTTGGACACTGCAAGTTTATAAAGCCACTCCATCACCAAAAGACGAGTAGACGTAGGGGTGATAGGAATGCTGGAGAAAGACAGGGAGAGAGAGAGAGGAAGAGAGAGAGAGAGACAGACAGACAGACAATGAGAGAAAGACAGAAAGAAAAATCAAGTGTTTCTGAGATAATGGGTTGCAGGGCAATTTGTAGAGCAAACATTGGAAGAGAAAGAATCTTTTACTCTCCAGTATTATACAGATCATACAGGCAAATTAGGAAAAGCATCCATGTAAATATTCAAGTAGAATTGGTAAGAAGAATGAGCTCCTGGCCAGGCACAGTGGCTCTTGCCTGTAATCCCAGTACTTTGGGAGGCCATGGCGGGTGGATCACTTGAGATCAGGAGTTTGAGACCAGCCTGGCTAACATCCCATCCCTACTAAAACAAACAAACAAACAAACAAACAAACAAACAAACAAAATTAACCAGGTGTGATGGTGCACACCTGTAATTCCAGCTACTCGGAAGGCTCAGCTGGGAGAATCGTTTGAACCTGGAAGGTGGAGGTTGCAGTGAGCCGAGATTGCACCACTGCACTCCAGCCTGGGCAACAGAGCAAGACTCTGTTGCAAAAAAGAAAGAAAGAAAAAGAGAGAGAAAGAGACAGAAAGAAAGAGAGAAATAGAAAGAAAGAGAAAGAAAGAAAGAAAGAGAGAGAGAAAGAAAGAAAGAAAGAAAGAAAGAAAGAAAGAAAGAAAGAAAGAAAGAAAGAAAGAAAGAAAGAGAAAAAAGAAAGACAAAGGGAAAGGAAAGGGGAGGGGAGTGAAGAGGAGGGGAAGGGGAATGGGGGAGGAGAAGGG